>NC_142804.1:62118538-62300660 GCF_049724085.1 Artemia sp. Qi Xiang Cuo | reverse complement strand
TTACAGAATATAAGAAGTTCAAACAAAGTCAAAATTGTTCTTACGAAACATAAATAATTCTTAAAAAATATAAAAAGTTGTAAGAAATCCAAAATAGTTCTTACAAAACAATAAATTATTCGTAGTAAATACAAAAAATACTTTACACAAATCCACAATAGTTCTAAAAGAATAAAAAAATACTTGGTGTAAAATACCAAATACTTGCTTGGATTTGAATACCAAATTCAAGACACTAAATTTCTAACAACATCCCAAATAGTTATTATAGCATACAAAAAATTCAAACATATTCAAAAAATAATTCTTACAAAGCAGAAACAATTCTTGCAAAATACAAAAAGTTGTAAGACAATGAAAAATAGTTCTTAAACAACAAAAACTATTCTTAAAAATAAAAAAAATCCTTTACACAAATCCAAAATAGTTCTAACAGAGTTAAGAATATCTTCTGCAAAATATGAAATACGTGTCACAAAGCACGGAAATTCTAACAACACCGAAAGTAGTTCTTTTCAAAAATAGCAAAAATTCTAAAAACATCGAAAACAGTTCTTAAAGAATACAAAAAGTTCATAAAAATCAGGAAATAGTTCTTACAAAATATAAAAATAAATGAGCAATCTCAAACATATCTCTAACAGAATAAAAAGTACACCATGCAAAATACAAATTAAAAGTCAAAAATACAATAGATTTCGCACGACATAAGAAATAGACATCAAGGTCTCTAAGATTTAAATACCATAACAAAACAGCTCTGAACAAACAGAAATAATTCTTAAAAAATACAAAAAGTCTTAAGAAATCCAAAATAGTTCTTACAAAACAAAAATTATTAGTAATAAATATAAAAATACTTTACACAAATCCACAATATTTCTAACAGAATATAAAATACTTGGTGCTAAATACCAAATACTTGCTTCAACACACTAAATTTCTAACAAAATCCCAAATAGTTATTATATCATACAAAAATTCAAACTTATTCAAAAAATAATTCTTAAAAAGCATAAATAATTATTTGAAAATAAAAAAGCTATTAGAAAATCTAAAATAGTTCTTTAACAGCAAAAGCTATTCTTAAAAATAGAAAAAATCACGTACATAAATCCAAAATAGTTTTAACAGAATTAAAAATTTAACAGCTTCTGTAAAATATGAAATACTTCTCACAGAGCACAAAAATTCTAAAAACACCAACAGTAGTTATTACATAATACAAAAATTTAGAACAAATTCCAAAAATATTTATTAAAAAAAAAAAATCATAATTAATAAATACAAAAATATTTTATAAAAATAAAAAATATTAATAGCATAATAAAAAAAAGTTTTTTAAAAAATTTGAATACTTGTTAAAAAACAAAAATATTTCTTAAAACATCAAAAATAGTTCTTACAGAATATAAAAAGTTCAAACAAAGTCAAAATTGTTCTTACGAAACATAAATAATTCTTAAAAAATATAAAAAGTTCTAAGAAATCCAAAATAGTTCTTACAAAACAAAAATTATTCGTAGTAAATACAAAAATACTTTACACATTCAAGATATCTGGCATTTAAAACTACTAAATGCTAAAATTATCTTCTAGAATACTAACGCCTAGGAATCGATAACGAGCAGAAATCTAAAAAAACCTAAGTCTGAAAGCCCTAAAAAGATAATAAACAATTTTATTTCATGGTTTTAGGCACATAACTGGCTTTGCATTATGCATAAAAAAGACAACGAAAACAAATAGAGATCTATAGCCAGTGAACAATAAGCTTTCATTGGTCAGTCTGCCATGTAGTTATTATAGCATACAAAAAATTCAAACTTATTAAAAAAATAATTCTTACAAAGCAGAAACAATTCTTGCAAAATAAAAAAGTTGTAAGAAAATCTAAAATATTTATTAAAAAACAAAAGCTATTCTTAAAAATCTAAAAAACCCTTTACATAAATCCAAAATAGTTTTAGAAGAATTAATAATGGATTATGTAAAATATGAAATACTTGTCACAGAACACAAAAATTCTACAAACACCGAAAGTAGTTGTTACAGAATAAAAAGAATTCAAATAAATTCCAAAAACTGTTCTTAAACAACAAAAGTCATTCTTACTAAATACAAAAATATTTTAGACAAATTCAAAATAGTACTAACAGAATAAAAAATAGTTGTTGCAAAACTTGAAATACTTGTTACAAAACAAAAATATTTCTTAAAACATCAAAAATAGTTCTTACAGAATATAAGAAGTTCAAACAAAATCAAAATTGTTCTTACGAAACATAAATAATTCTAAAAAAATATAAAAAGTTCTAAGAAATCCAAAATAGTTCTTACAAAACAAAAATTATTCGTAGTAAATACAAAAATACTTTACACAATCAAGATTTCAGGCACATAAAACCACAAAATACTAAAATTAACTTCTCAAATAATAAACCCCAGGAGTCCAGCACGAAAGAAAATCTAAAAAACATAGGTCTGAAAACCCTAAACAGATAATTAACTATTCTAATTCATGATTTCAGGCACATAAAACCATAAAATACTAAAGTTAACTTCTCGGCAAACTATTCATCCCAAACTAGAGGTTTCAGGAAAGAAACGCTAATGAGAGACTAAGAATCATAGCTCTGAAAAGTCCTAAAAGCAAACTACACATCCCAAATCATAATTTTCTGACAATACACACCTATGAAAGACTAAGAAATCTAGCTTATAAAAGTAAAAAAAAAAAAAACCACCCATCCCAGATCATAGGCTTCAGTCAACACACCCCTATGAAAGGCTAAGAAAACCAGCTCAGAAAAGTCAAAAATAGCAAACCACCCACTCCAAATCATAGGTTTCAGACAACACACACCTACGAAAGACTAAGAAATCTGGCTATGAAAAGTCGGAAATAGCAAATTACACACCTCAAATCATAAGTTTCAGACAACACACGCGTACAAAATGCTAGGAAACCTTAGCTCGGAAAAACCTGAAATCGCAAACTACTCTCCCCACCCTTTTTGTTTAATAAAAAAACCACCTATTAGGGCCAACATTTGGTTTCTATTATAAGAGTAAAGTTTTTGTTTTATTTTCATTAAAAAAAAAAAAAAAACCATCTAATTTATTAACTGTTATTTTTTATAAATACAAAATATGAATTAATTTTATGTATATTATTAATTGCTTGAAAAAAAAACGAAAAAAATACTACTAATAACAACTCACTGCAATACAAAACCATCTGATGTAGTCACTGCTATGTTTTATCAAGAAAATACCATACATACCTATGAAAGGTTAAGAAATCCAGCTCAGAAAAGTAAAAAAATAGCAACCCACACATCCCAAATCATAGATTTCAGACAACACACACCATTAAAAATGACCCCTGAATCAAAAAGGTCGCTTAATTAGAATAAATAGCTCTTTTGAAATCAATAAACAAACTTTAGCCTAGAGAGTGAGGTATTGACGAAGATGCGACCCTCCTCATATAGGTATTTTTTTCGATAATAGTGGGCAATTGCTCCTTATATCGCAATTGTCACCACTACTAACCTCAGCTCCTGCTGTAGCTAGTTTCGAATATTGAGATTTGTATTTTTTATAAGTATTAATGAAAAATTAATGTATTTTTTCAAGTTTAGGGGGCAATTGCTTCTTATATCCCATCTGTCAGCACAACTATCCTACCTTTTGGCTGGATATCGCTTTGAATATCTTTCCTTCTAAAAGTATCATACCCAGATTAACAATCTAACTAAACCCCTATTCTGTATGTGAAAGGGGCGGCCCCCGCCGCAAAAACTCGCGTTTTAAGAAACAGTTTGTCTTTCTCACGACTCTTTTTTTTTAAAACAATAAAAAACTTTATCGTAAAGAGCAAGGCGTTGAGGAGGGGACAGCCCCTTTCATATACGGAATAATTTCTGTTCGGTTTAAGTTTTACCGTCGTTCCTTGCTTTAATTTTAAAAAAACTTGTTTTTTTTATTTAATATACTTAATAAGTTACAAAAAAATTATTTTTTTAATTGATTGTATAAATTATAAAAATAAAGTAGATAAGAGCATTAGCTTTCGAATGAGCCATTAAACGTCAATCTAAAAGTGCTGGTAGTCCACTAGCCCCCAGCTTTTCCACTTGAGACATTGCACCAAAAGTGCCGTTTTTAGTGCCGTTTTGAAGTTGCTGATGGTTGAATTTATAAGGATAACGTAGATATGAGTAATATCTTTTATACGAGCTACTAAAAGTTTGTATAGATAACTGCGATAGCAATACACCCAAAAATAATACATCCGATACCGATACACAGTGCAGCACTTTCCCCAAGGGACTAGGAGGGTCATAATATCACCAACACCCAATATATTTGACTCTAGCAATGTCTCTTGTAAGCGTCAAATCTATTAAGTATCTGATGTAAGCACCCCATTCTTTAATTACCCGTGAGCCATTCTTAACCATCGCAATACCTTTATGCTAATACCTCTTCGCAAAAAACTCGCAAATCTCGTAAACTAAAGAAGTAATTATATCACTGTTGCTAGCTCCATCATTAATCTCCAATAATGTAAATGCATCACTCATTTTTTTCCTCTACTAATATCCTTGCAAATAAAAACTATTCTCATTGAATTCAATTCTCTTACTAATATGAATTGTAAAGAAAACTAAAAAGATACACCTGTTTTTCCGACACGGATCTAACCTAAAAAAAAAAACTAGTATATCATGAAATAGAAATTCAGTTAATTGTGTCAGAAAAAACTTGAACCAGAATAGATTATAACCAACCTGTTTGGTATGGGCGCGTACGCAAAGTATATACCTTCAAGCAAATTCCATATGATTTTTCAAATTACTATAGCTTCTATAGAAATGATACCTCTTTGCAAATGACCCTGGTAACCCAATTACTTGAAAACTTACACACATATCTATGCCTAAGGCGTAAGTTTGAATGTAAGTTTAGAATCTTATATGGCCTTACTACTCAAGTGAGAAACGAGTGTGTTTTATGGCTATGAAATATTAAAGCCCAGATAGGTAGTCTATTCCAGAAAAAATAATAAGGTACTTATCTAGATGATAGAGACAACACTAGAACTCCGGACGAAGTCATAGAAATCAAGACTCTACCAAGGAAATTGTGATCAAAGTGTAGAGATCATGGTCCATTTCTATGCCATCATTAGCAAAACAATGAAACCCTGACAATTTCATAAGAAACAAGAGCAAACTATAGAAATTACGGGTAACACTAGAAATCAAAACCACCGTAAAAATCTAAAGCAAAATGTAGAAATCACGGTCAACCTGTAAAGTCATTACCAAGACAAGGAAAGCTCGAGAAATGTTTTAAATAATCTGTGGTGTGAATTGCATTGGAGTAACATGTTCTAGCAATGAAATTTTGAGTCCCCGCAGTTCAAGTGAAAAAAAAACAAGAAAAAAAGGTTGTTTAATGGAATTCTTTAGCTTTTTTTCGGGACAAAAAAGGTTGAAAATATTCTAGGGAGTGAGGGTTGGTGCCCTGTAGAGGGCTGGTGCCAGTGTGAAAACAGTGGGGCAGCGCTATTCCGCTCTGGACCATAAGTATATTTTTTAACGGTTTGGGTATCTATCCTTCTCGCAAGGTGATTTTCCAACCTCTCCGATTAGGTATCTTTGCTTAAGATATGTACCGCCGTTATTACACAGCACCCGTGTGTGTGTGCCTTGCTGGAGCCTTTTTCTCGTGCTGGGGTCCTTTTAGTCGATTTGGCGAGATAAACTAGCGTCATTCATATTATACTTTGTCACGGAAATCCTTAGAATCTTCCAGAAAAACAATATACCAAAAATGGGTGGGAATCTTGGCAATACTGAAGAAATAATAGAACGCCTGGAATCTTGGGTGGGCTGCCAGGGGTATGAATCGTGCTAGCTGAGCGCTAGAAACAGGGATGATGTGATGTCAGAGGCGAGCAAGACCATTTTTTAACCTCCTTTATCGCCTAGCTGAAGCCTAGATTCCGTCCCCGAAATGAGTAGACACAGATCAAACTCCCCCGTAACGCGCGGAATAGGTGGAAACAAGAATTTCCCATCCTTTGTGCATTTTGATATTTTTGCTGAAAAATGTGTCCTGGGTTGCATAAGGACTGAGACAAACAGCTCGGTGGACTAGATACTCCCTCGGAGGCGACCAGCGAGCAGGCTTAAACCTTAGTGAACGGAGGTTGGATACCAATAAATATACACTTGAAAATTACCGCTTTTTATAGCAAAAAAAATATAAATATAGCAGTGGTGAGCTGGTTAGCAAAAAACGGGCATCCTCCCCTCACTGACACCCCCTCATCCCCTGGAGTCTTCTCCCCTCATATTTCCTTAAATTACACATGCTATTGTTTATATATTTTATTCTTTTATAAGCCACAATAATGCCTAAAACCAAGGCGCTATTATCAAGGCGCTCTCTAAAAATGAATGCTACTAGGAGGGTTGAACCTATTGTTAGAATATTGTTAAATATTCATAAATTTATCTTAATGAAAAAAGGGATATTATCCTTAAAAGCGCTTAAAATACTTTTAATCCATGTCTAATATCACTCCCACTCCCCTACCTTCAGGAGTTGTATGCTAGGAGCTATGGTTTTCTATAATACACAGTTCTTTTTGCGTATATCATGATCCTCTCCTTGATATTTTTGCTGAAAAAATGAACCCCAGGGGGCTGGGTCAGAGCTGAGAGAAACCCTTCGGGAGGACTGGACACTTCCTCGGAGGCGGGCAGTGAGCAGGGCCGGCGCCCTAGCTAATGGAGGCATGCTATCAATAAATATACACTTGAAAATTACCGCTTTTTGCAACGAAAAATTATAAATTTAACAGTGGTGAACTGGCGACAGAAAACAGGGCTCCTCCCCCAAAGATGCCCTCCCCTTTCCCTGGAGTCCTCTCCCCTCGTTTTCCTTAAATTACGCATGCTATTGTTTATAAATTTTTATTATTTTATAAGCTACAATAATGCCTAAAAACTACGTCTATTATCAAGGTGCCCTCTGAAAATGAATGCTAGGTGGGGGAGGAATCTATTGTTAGGATATTGTGAAATCTAACATCCCACTCGAAGAAATGGATATTTTTGTTAAAAGTATTTCAATAATACCTCTTAATATGGTTTAAATATACCATTAATATCAGCTCACCGGGGGAGGGGGAGTCTGGTGCCATATGTTGATGGATGAGGGTTGATGTCCTGTCGCTGTGGAGCGGTTTTAGATAGGTGAAATGCTATGGCGGTGTGGAGTATTTTGTGGGGCATTATGATTGGCTTGGGTTTCAAAAAACTTGAATCACGAGATTTCAAGAAATAATTTTTAATATGAAATGTCAGAAAAATGTCTTGGTGGAGATTACGTCTTGTCAGGGTTGGGGGGAGGAGTCATGTAATGTCATTGTTGGGTGAACTAGAGCTTAAAAGTTAGGGTGGACACATTAAGGAATTTTTCCCATAGAAGAGGTGAAAATCTAACTGGTACTAAAAGAAATGGATATTTTCCTTAAAAGCTCTTAATATGTCTTAAATTGCATGTAATATCAACCTTATTCCTCCGGTATTGCATGCTAGAGGGGGGGAGGGCGTATTGTCACGATAATGTGAATCTAATATCCCACGTAAAGAAACGATACATTTTCGTTTTATCGTTATTAATATCTTGAGAGCAAATGTCCTTTGGAGTGTATCAAATTGGGAGATTAACGCATCATTCTAACGAGTGGCAAAAAATGGAGAATCTTAGCTGTCATGCAATAGATTATTTTTAGAATATGGTTCCAGATACAAAATACTGGAAATGATTTCATTGACGACTTGCTTGGGACGCTGTACCATTGGAAGGGTACAGTCCTGGCTGTGTCAAGAATTCTAGAAAAAGAAAAAATATGAAAGGTCTTTTCGAGCGAAAAATGAAACTCCGAAAAAAAGAAAATGTCTTGAGGATTTTGGGCGAAAAATGTCAAAAAGGGAAAAAATATCCCCTAAAAGTCATACAACTTTAATGAAAATCACATCGTCAGATTCATTGAATCAGCGAAGCCTACTATAATTTTCAAGCTCCTATCTCCAAAAAAGTGGAATTTTGTGTTTTTTGCCATGTAAAATATCACGAATGCGTGTTTATTAGTTTTTTTTGTTTTCGCTTTTTTCACAGGGATGATCGCATCAAACCAGCGGTCCTAAAACATCGCAGGAGGGCTCATTTGAACGAAAATTTCAAGTTCTTATACCCTTTTTCAGTGACCAAAAAATGGAGCGTAACTAGGCCCCCTCCCACGCTAATTTTTTTCACAAAGTCACCCGATCAAAATTTTGAGATAATCGTTTTGTTCAGCATGGTCAAAAAATACAATAACTATGTCTTTGAGGATGACTTAGTCCCTCACAGTCCCCGGGGAAAGGTCCGCAGGTTGTGAACTTTGCCCAATGTTCAAACAGTTCGTGGTATGCACCTGAGAAAATTTGGTTGATTTTCGAAGAAAGGGGGAACGACCCCCTAAAAGCTATAGAACCTTAATGAAAATCACACCATCATATTCTACTACAGTAGGAAAACCCTACTGTAGAGGTTTCAAGCTCCTATCTACAAAAATGTGGAATTTTGCATTTTTTGCCAGAAGAAAGATCACGGATGTGTGTTTTTTTTTTTTTTTTATTTTTTTTTTTCAGGGATGATTGTATCGACCCAGTGGTCCTAGAATATCATGGAAGGATTCATCTGAACGGAAATTAAAAATTCTAGTGCCCTTTTTAAGTGACAAAAAAATGGAGGGCAACTAGGCCCCCTCACACGCCCATTTTTTTCCCAAACTGACTTGTTCAAAATTTTGAGATAGCCATTTTGTTCAGCATGGTTCGATATATGATAACTATGTCCTTTAGGATGACTTAATCCCCCGAAGTCCCCGGGGGGGGGGCTGAAAGTTATGGAGTTTACCCAATGTGTAGTATTGGTTATTAGGAAGTATACAGACGTTTTCAGGGGGGATTTTTTCGGGTAGGAGGGAGGTGGATGGGTCGGTGGTTATGTGGGAAGATATTTCCATGAAGGAAGTTTTCATGTGGGAAGGAACCTTGCTATGAAGGGGGCGTTGGATTTCCCAGCATTATTTAAAAAAAGATCAGAAATTAAATATAAAAAACAAGTTTTCCAACTGAAAATATGGAGTAACATCAAAACTTAAAAACGAACAGAAAATATTACGTGTATGATTGGGTTCACCCCCTAGTCAATACCTCGCTCTTTAAGCCAAAGATTTTTTAGTACTTTCATAAGAGCTATTTATTCTAAATAACGGCCTTTGTGATTAAGGGGTCATTTTTAAGAATTGGAACAAAATTCGAACTTTAGCAGGTATTGACTAAAGTTCTTCGAAAGAGCGAGGTTCTTCGAATGACTTCGAAAGAGCGAGATATTGACCAGGGGGCGAGCCCCCTAATATACGTATTAAAAATATATGAATATAGAAGTTCGTTACGTAAGTTAACTCGTAAGTTACGCATATTTATTACTAATAAAAACTTTCGTAAATAAAATTAAACAAGTTTCGAGAAAACCATTTAACCAAATAAAAGTAAAATTAATATGCAAATTTTGTTTTAATTATTCATGTACGGTGAGCCAAAATCAAAACCTGCATTAATTCAAAAACGTTCAAAAATTAAATAAACAAAAACAAGTTTTTTTAACTGAAAGTAAGGAACGACGTTAAAACTTAAAACGAACAAAAATTATTCCGTATATGAAAGGGGCTGTCACCTCCTCAACGCCTCGCTCTTTACGCTAAAGTTTAACTTTCTCACAACTCCTATTTTTTTAAACAATAAAAAACTTTAGCGTAAGGAGTGAGGCGTTGAGGAGGGGACAGCCCCTTTCATATACGGAAAAATTTCTGTTCGTTTTAAGTTTTAACGCCGTTCCTTACTTTCAGTTTAAAAAACTTGTTTTTTTTTATTTAATTTACATATAGAATTGGTTATTGGGAAGTATACAGAAGTTTTCAGGGGGATTTTTTTCTGGTAGTTGGGGGGTTGGGGATTGCATGGAAGGGTCTTTCCAGGGAGTATGTTTTCATGGGGGAAGGGACATTGCTATGAAGGGGGCACCAGATTTCCCAGCATCATTTGAAAAACGATCAGAAATCGATTAGAAACGATCAGATATACGAATATAGAAGTTCGTTACGTAAGTTAATTTGTAAGTTACGTCAGATCAAAATTTAGAGAAAGATATTTAGCCAAAAAAAGTTAAGTTAATATGCAAATTTTGTTTTAATTATTCATGTACTGTGAGCCAAAATCAAAGCTGTATTAATTCAAAAACCTTCAGAAATTAAATTAAAAATAGTTTTATTAGTTGAAAGTAAGGAGCAACATTGAAACTTAAAACAAACAGAAATTATTCAATATATGAAAGGGATTGTCCCTTCCTCAACGTTTCGCTCTTTACGCTAAAGTTTGACTCTTTCTCACAACTCTATGTTTTTAAACAATAAAAAACTTTAGCGTAAGGAGCGAGGCGTTAAGGAGGGGACAGCCCCTTTCATATACGGAATAATTTCTGTTCGTTTTAAGATCTAATGTCGCTCCTTACTTTCAGTTGAAAGAAACTTGTTTTTGTTTATTTAATTTTTACAAGAGATGATGGTGTCGAACCATATAATTTTATGGTTTTTTTTTTGTTTTTTTTTTACAACAAATATGAAACACCAGATTTATCGTTAAGTCAGAAATAAATCATCTATTTCTGAAAAATAACCTGCAAACCAGGTTTTTTTCTTTTTTAAATATTCATTTATTATTCAAACACACGTCCCAATGGAGGCTCTATTTGTCACGGTAGTTAGGCTTCTAGCCACCTGCTAAATGGTTTCAATTTAAATGTTATTTTTCTAAAACTACAATGCATTCATGATGCCAAGTACACATAGAATTACTATGAGGAGAGGGGTCGAAAACAACCAAAGAAAGTATACTTTCATTAAAAATACCGGAAAGTATTAGCTAAACTTTAGTAATACTGAGATTTCATGGGGGCGGGGGAGGGGGAGAGGCTGAACACAGAACAACCAATCCATGAAAATAGGTAAGTCAAGGATGTTTTTTTAAATGCAGATACAAAAAGGTATTTTTCAAAATCTGTTTTTTTTTTTTGGTTTTTTTATGCAGTTTTGTTTTTTTTTCAATTTTTTCAATTAAAATTCTATGAAAAGTATTTTTTTCATATCATTTCATATCATATCTGGGGCGGAGGAAGGGGGTAAGACCTAAGTGGCAATTGCACCTCTCTCCTCAAATTGCTTCTCCTGCTTGAACGTGTTCAAACCTTACCATAGAGTTTGCTGCCTTAGGCGAGGAAAAGCGGAAAAACCCACCTGGGATCAAAACTGTAGATATGCCTGTATATTAGGCTCACTAAACTAAAATCTGACGAAGGTTAATTTTTTTTTCTTGAACCACTATAGACGTAAACAAATGCTCTTTAGAAGGCTTTAAGGCAAATGCTCAAAAGAATTTTTTGAGAGGGGATTACAAAAAAATTAAAATTAAAAAACGAATAAAAAAGTTGTTTATATAAATTTTTGTTACGTTTTTACAAGCCAAACAAATATTTTTTACGTTTGTGGGTGGGGGGAGGCTTCAGACCCCTACCCCCCTGGATACAGCCTTGGTCCCGGGGATAAAAGAAGAGAAAAAAAGAAGTCAAACAAAGTAAAAAACAAGTAGTAAGAAAAGGAGTCAAACAACTCAACGACATGTGACAAATATAAAAATATGGACAAAAGAGAAACACCTGTAATTATTAAAAACAAAAACTGCTTTGAATAGAATATTAAATAAGATTTTCTCTAACTAGGATTTAAATTAGATCTTTATAGGGTATTAAATAATAATAAAAAAAGTTTCTTTAACTGAAAGTAAGGAGCAACATTAAAACTTAAAACGAACAAAAATTATTCCGTATATGAAAGGGGCTGTCCCCTCCTCAACGCCTCGCTCTTTACGCTAAAGTTTTTCATTGTTTTAAAAAAAGAGCTGTGAGAAAGAGCAAGGCGTTGAGGAGGGGACAGCTCCTTTCGTATACGGAATAATTTTTGCTCGTTTTAAGTTTTAATGTCACTCCTTACTTTCAGTTAAATTTATTTTTTTTATTTAATTTTTGAACGTTTTTGAATTAGATGGAATTTTTTTATTTTGGCTCACCGTACATGAATAATTAAAAATAAATTGCATATTAATTTTACTTTTATTTGATTAAATGGCTTTCTCGAAAGTTGTTTAATTTTATTTACGAACGTTTTTATTAGTAAATAAATATACGTGACTTACGAATTAACTTACGTAACGAACTTCTGTATCCATATATTTTTAAAACGTACATTAGGAGGTTCACCCCCTTGTCAAAACCTCGTTCTTTACGCTAAAGTTCGAATTTTGTTCCAACTCTTTAAAAATGACCCCTTAATCACGAAGACCGTTAACTAGAATAAATAGCTCTTATGAAAGCACAAAAAAATCTTTGGCTTAAAGAGCGAGGTATTCACTAGGGGATGAACCCAATCATACTCTTAATAATTTCTGTTCGTTTTGAGTTTTGATGTGGCTCCTTACTTTCAATTGAAAAACTTGTTTATTTTTTTATTTAATTTCTGATCTTTTTTAAATAATGCTGGGAAATCCGGCACCCCCATCATAGCAATGTCCTTTACCCCATAAAACTTCCTGCGTGGAAATATACTCCCGCATAACCCCCGACCCCCCCCCCTCACTACCAGAAAAAAAAATCTCCCTTGAAAACGTCTTTATACTTCCCAAAAACCGATACTATATATAAACCTTGGGTAAACTTCATAACTGTCAGCTCTCCCCCGGAGACTTTGGGGTATTAAGTCATCCTAAACGACATATTTATTATTTTTCCGACCATGCTGAACAAAATGGCTATCTCAAAATTTTGATCGGTGAACTTTGGGGAAAAATGAGCGTGGGAGGGGGCCTAGTTGCCCTCAATTTTTTGGTCACTTAAAACGGGCACTATAACTTTAAATTTCCATTCAAATGAGCCCTCCCACGAGATTCTAGGACCACTGGGTCGATACCATCACCCTTAGGGAAAAAAACAACAAATAAACACGCATTCGTGATCTTTCTTCTGGCAAAAATTACAAAATTCCACATTTTTGCAGATAGAAGCTTAAAACCTCCTCAGTAGGGTTCTCTGATACGCTGGATCTGATCATGTGATTCTCATTAAGGTTCTGTATCTTTTAGGGGGTCGTTCCCCCTTTTTTCGAAAATCAACCAAATTTTCTCAGGCGCATAACTTTTGATGGGTAGGACTAAACTTGATGAAAGTTATATATTTGAAATCAGTATTGAAATCTAATTCTTTTGATGTATCTATTGGTATCAAATTCCATTTTTTAGAGTTTTTGTTACTATTAAGCCGGGTCGCTCCTTACTTACAGTTCGTTACCACGAACTGTTTGATTAGCAAGGGGAAAATATAGGGGAGAAGGAATCTAGGAGTAACTTTGATATTTCTCAATGAAGTAATTGTGTCCAAATTTAATTATTTTTCACTTAATACCAGTCACATATCGCTAAAAAAACTGAAATGGAATAAGATTCATACACAAATTCAGCTAACATTAAGGAATTAACTCATGCTAGTCCGCGATGATTCATTCTAGAGCTTGTATTGTAGAGGGGGGGCAGAAACCAAAATCATGCAAAATTTAAAGGATATTAGCAATGGAAACATATTGAGGGGCAGGGATCTAGGAGCTAATTCCATATTTTTGACAAAGGAATATTGTCCAACTTATTGTAATGTTTTTTTTTTACTTTATTTACTTTCGCTTTATTTACTCATGTTAAACATGACCAATAGGGTACATATATTAGCATAAGTTGGTTATAGATTCACAGTGTCACACCGGTTGGAGACTGGTGCAAACCTATAAAGCACCGGTTGGAGACTTTTTTGAAGGTTACACAACCCAGGACATATTTAAGATCACTGTCTGTTTTCGCCTATCATATTATGCTATGATGTTACTTTTCCCTATCATACTATGAAGTAATGTTGCCTGAGCTGGTAACCATCCCTAGAGTTGCTTACTATCAAAACCCAAGATAAGTGGTATTTTCTGAAGCGGTCTATGGTGCAACGAATTACGCAATTAAAGTTTCTAGGGATTCAAGATTTCTTTGCAGCTTTTTTTGGCGCAAATTCACAAAATTATCGGGGGGAGCTTTTGAATTTCTTAACTGAAGATACGAATAAAAGCATTTTCACAAAATAGGGAGGGAGACAAGGCAATTTGTAGGATTATTGTTCAAGGGGAGGTGTAATTTTTTTTACAAAACACAAGAAGAATTTGTTTATATGCAATTTTTGTAATTTCGTCTTGGAGGCCAGGGGTGAGTTACCATAATTTTTTGATAAAGTATCGTAAACAAGTGTTGTTGTTTGTTGTTTTTTGAGGGAGACAAGGTTTTTTTGGTGAGTCAGACAAAATTTTCACGAGGGGGCTTCAAACCCATAACCGCCTTGGGGGCTTCAACCCCAAACCCTTGATATGGCCTTGGGGGGTATATTTTTTGCAAAATTTTTCAACAACAAAAAATAGCATCTTTCAGAATCTAGCGGGGGAGTTTCCCCCTCTCCCTTGGTTGATGCCCTTGTTGAACAACGTTGCGGGGATTGAACGTCTACCCCTTCCCTGCGCGCAACTGTGTCAAATATTATATTCAGAATCGTAAATAGTACCTGGCCCATGACAGTTTTCTCTTCAGAAGTCAATGCATTAATTAGGCCTTTGTCATTAGGTTTTTGTGTCTTAAAGTAAATATGCAAATAAGGATCCAGGCGCTTCCTCATAAGGTATGCAAGGAACGTAATTTAAAAAAACTTGAGTCATTACTTGGCTGGAGATTAATATTGTTAGAATGTTTTGTCTAAGGTGCGCCAAAACCATCAAAGCAAGTTATTGGACGGATAAGACTATAGGCTGAATGGTTGCATCGTATTTCATAAAAATGTGCAACTTCTGAGCTAAAGGAATTCTGAAAAATATTTGTAGTTTTGAAAGGGATATCCATTGTATAGTAAGTTTTCTCATTGATTAAATTTTTGTTTTATTTGCAGACAGGGCCGTATCCAGGATTTTTTTGAGGGGGGGGGGTATAAAAGGTTTTTCAAGGGAGTTTTACAAAAAAAAACTTTAAAAACATATCAAAATTTTGTTTATATTCATTTTTGTTATGTTTTAACGTGTCGGACAAATATTTTTTGGGGATTGGGTTGGGGGTGGGGGGGGGGTTCAAAACGCCTATCCGTTCCCTATCAATATGACCTTGCTTGCAGATGCATCAATTTCAGGGGAGGGGTAATCCCCTCCTCCTAAATACCCTTGATTTTAAAAATCACCTTTCTTGGGCATTTGAAAATGCCTGTTTTTGTGTGTTTCATTTAAAAAATTTAGACATATTCCCCCAGAAATTTGAAAAATATATTGCCCCCATCCTACTACATCTTGTGAATTGACACCCCTGATTACTTGCTTTTTATTTAGACATTTATATCGATTCTACTTTTTATTATATCAAAAAAAAGTTTTTCGACTGAAAGTAAGGAGCAATATTAATACTTAAAACGAACAGATTGTTGCATATATGAGATGGACTACCCCTTCTTCGCCCCTCACTCTTTATTCTAGTCTTAAAGTTCTTTAAAAACACCTCTCACTCAAACTCAACGGCCCTTGTGTTTAAACATACTTTTATAAGGAATTTTGATAAATTCTTTAGAATTGAAATAAAAAATTGAAGTTAAAATTTAGCCTAAAGAGTGAAGGTTGAGGAAGGGGTTGTCCTGCTCATTTACGAAATAATTTCTATTCGTGTTAAATTTAAAAATGTTGCTCCTTACTTTCAGTCGTTTTTTTTTAAATTAAATTTCTAATCATTTTTAAAATCATGAGAGCAAGTCCCCTCCCCCCCCCATGTAACATTTTTCCTGGATTTTTTTTGCAGTTGGGAGCTCGAACTCATTACAGTGGTGTTCTTCGAGATGCCGTATTTGATGTTGTAATTTGCATTAAGATCTCTCCCCCGCCCCTTTTGCCTGAAATCCCCCTTCCCCCCTTTTGGTGACATTAAACTCGATGAATGTTATATATTTGGAATGAAAACAAAAAGCCTATTCCTTTTTTGTATTCATTTTTTTTCATCAAAATTCTGTTTTTTAGAGTTTCGGTTACTGTTGGGCCGAGTCAATCCTTACTTACAGTTCGTTACTCCAAACTGTTTCCACTGAGATGTGAATAACCATGAAGCATCCAACATGATTCAGTTACCAAATCGAAGAGTGGTGGTGGGAGGGGAAACTTATTTGAGAAGGTATGCAATGTCGATATATGATACGGTTAAATTTTCTTTAGGGGAGGGGCGTTGAATTTTCAGAAAAGAGCACAAAATGCAAGCTGGTATTACGGAAAATAATTAAACTATCTATAAATGTGTTCTAAAATTCCAGGAGGTGTTGTTTGGGCTTGGGAGCAGGCCTTCTCATAATCTGTGCCTATTCCAGGGCTTAGCGCTGAAAGTAAGGAAAACCGATTGGAGATAGAACTTAAGTTCGTCCAGGAGAAAAAGGAAAAAAGCCATCTAGCTTTACTTAACAAGGACATAACCTTAAAACCTAATCCAGGTCTTAGTTTATTTTTAAGCCGTTTTTTGTTCTTTTTGCTTCACGTGGGACGTACATAACAAAACATTTTTTGCCAGGACCAGTAAGTATATTTGTACATACTTTATAATTAGTCTAGGTTCTATATGTCAAGCCCCATTGGCACCAACAGTTTTCTGCTCTTAATTTTTTTGCTCCCTCTAGATTTAAAGAAAAACTTTTTTTGTATTTTCATTGAAAACCAAATTTCCTGGCGGAGAGGGGGCTTACGTTGGAGGATCTTTCTATGGAGGATATTTTTGTGGGGGAGTGGAATTTTCCATGGAGGGGGCTGGATTTATCGCATTATTTAAAAAATTATCAATATTTTTAATTTGTAAAGGCTTTTTAAAGGCTGTTTTGTGCTCTTTGCTTTACATGGGACGTAGATAACAAAACATGTTTTGCAGAACCAATAGTTATATTTCTATATACTCTTTGATTAGCATAGAAAATGTATATGTCAAGCCCTTAGGGTGCTAATTTAAGGTACAGGGAGGGGGGAGTTTTTTTCTAGATTGTTTGTTTTTTCTAGAGAAAACAAACAACAATTGTTTTGTTTTTGTTTTGTATTTTCATTGAAAATGAAATACTTTCCTCCTAGATATTGAAAAATACTTTTTTTCGGATTTTATTTTTTTCAAAGAAAAGAAACCTTACCCCAGACCCTATATTTTCATGAATTTACCCCCCTGTCTAGCCCAGAATTTATATATGAGCAAATAAACGATAATATAGAAACAAAATATTCCGCCATTTTTAATTAATTTTTAGGTTAAATCTAGCTAAACTTATACCTTAAATTAATCAATTTAATCAATTAAATTAATTAACATTTAAATTAATTAACATTTAATCAATTAAAATACATTATTTTGAAGTTTCTAATTATGCTGGATAACCTTGCACTGTTAACGGGACATTTTGTTCTTGAGGTAGACTACTAATTCCTTTCTTGTGACATAGTCAGCAAATAAAATAAAAGCTCAATTCAGCAGTTCTAGGGTTAAAACCTTTACAGGGAAATTCGAAAGATGCTTGCTTTTAAAATTTTAATGGCCACCCTCAGAATTTTTATTATGAATCCAAATAAACCCACGGCGCAGCACCATATTTTTTCTCTTATCAGTTTCCCGTACTCTTATGGCTATTCAGGGTGCCAATTCACGAAAATGCACGGAGGAACGTTTTCTTTTCGATTTCAATATAAAAATACAAAAAAGCTATTTGTCAAAAACTAAAGGAGGGGTATTGTTTGATGTTTCCACCATATGATACTTTTCAAAATCTAGGGGTTATTTTCCGTCACCCTTTTCGCATATTTATTAAAAACGGACCCCCCCCCCTAGATAAAAAAAATCTTTTGGCTGTATCTTCATTCAAAAAAGAAAAAATCCTGGTCCCTGTATTTTGGTTCATTGGTATGATTTTGTGAGATAGAGCCGGAATCACAATCATGAATCAAAATCACAATCACAGGATTTGATGTGCACATTTCTTTAGGCCTACATCTTGAGCATAGACTACATAATTGTATGACCTTGATTAGACCAAAATGAATGACCTTAAATGTATGACCCATGTGCGACCATGGATGACCTTAAACGTATGACCAAATGAATAACCTTCCATCTGGTAATCCAAATCACGGAGAAATATCAATCTGAAAAGAATACTAATAATGATTGTCAAAGCTAGTGTTAACAATATGTATATAATAGCCAGTCTAGAGCAAGTTAAGTTCCAACGAGAAATCTCTTCAGGAGGAGGGAGGGGGCAAGATCAACCAGGACTAAGGCTTTTACAATATTTAAATGGAGAATTTCTGTCATTAATTTGTTGATACATTTTGTAGCTGTTCTTGTTTCCTACAGGGAGCTTTCAAAGGGGGATTTAGAGCAAAATCTTGGAGGGGGGGGGGGGTAAATGTGATAAGGGTGCCAATAATTGATAAAATTAACAATTTTGTTTACAAAAAAGGAGAAAAAAAAGGAAAAAACGGAAAGAGGGTGAAAAAAAAATCTTGGGGCATATTTCCCTCGGCCCTCTTGGATCTGCCCCCTAGACAAGGCCGTATCCAGGGGGGGGGGGGGTTACCCGGTATGAACCCCCCCCCCCCGAAATTTTTGACCGAGTCGAATATAAGTAGAAAATTAGTAAAACCTAGGTAAAAATCAGTAAAATTAGTCGAAAACTGAGTCAAAAATTAGTAACCACCCCCCCGAAAAAAAAATCCTGGATCCGTCCCTTGCCCCTAGCTTCCTCTTTTTTGTGCACATGTATAATGTATTGTTTTTGCACCACAGAGGGGAAACTGTTGTTATCAAATATTCAATGATTTAACAACAGTCCATGTGGAAAAATTTCCCAGAATAGGTTATCCCAGAATAACCTAAATCGTAAGTACTAGACAGCAGTAGCGTCCATTCACAAAATTGTAGGGGAAGGTAACATTATTTTCAAGGTCTGTAGAAGGATTAATATTGTTGTTTTTCATTTTTTCACTGAGAAAACCGAAAAATGGCATTTTTCGAGGAAAATACGAAAAACGGGTATTTTCCAAAATCAATGGAGGGCAAAATTTTATTCATGGAGGGGGGTAAAAATATAACCCCCCCCCCCCCCCGATCGCCACTCCTTCTAGACAGACGTAGTATATTGTCCCATAGTTTTAGGACTGTATATATGCGAATGATAAGCTGGTTTTTCCTCAGAAAGGTAGCATATTTTTTGCAAATTAAATTATTTTTTTTTAAACTTGAACACACAAGAAAGTCAATTTGTTTTCCCAAGCCATCAACTAGCGTATCAGGTGAGAAAGTAGCCTAAGTAACTCGTCAAATCTCGTACTGCAAAGTTTTTAGCATGCTGAGAAAAGCACGCTGAAATGGAACACTAATCTAGAGAAAAACCTTAGTTTGGAAGCTGCCGTAAAATAGGGTGTTTTTAACTAGAAAAGCCCCTATGTCTGTCCAGCCCTTTAGTTGCTTTAAGACCAGGCTTAATCAGGGTTGCTAAATTGACACACTTTACAGCAAACGGACAAATTCCCATGTTTTGGGACACAATGACATAAAAGGGCAAAAAAGTGACACGTTTTATGTCATTTGTTGGGCTAACGTTTGCCGTTCGTTTGCCGTTTTATGTCATTTGTTGGGCTAACGTTTGCCGTTTTATGTCATTTGTTTATGTCATCGTTGGGCTAAAATGACAAGTTTTAGGAATTTGGGACAGAAAAAGGAAACATCTTGTAAATTTATGACAAAAAAAATTCCCAGCTGGATGTATATATTGGTTAAAAAAAATCACCTTTCACCGAAGTAATGGTTTTTTTCTTGTTTTTTGGTAGTGCAAAGTATGAGATTTACAGTTTATATGAGTTTCATGCTTTTACCCCAAGCCACATTGTATCAATGTTTTGTATGGATTGCTTTCGTTTTCATTATATCTGATGCTAACTTTCCGCTAAAAGACGTCTACAAGTGTCTTTTGGTCAGTAATACAGCTGGTAAAAAATTATTAATCTCTAGTTTCTGAGATCCCAAGATAGAAACATTTTAGCTAATATGACACATTTTGGATAATCAGGGGACACATTCATAGACCAAAGAGTTGGCGACCCTAAGCTTAATAAACATTAAAAAATAAATATAAAAAAAACAACTAAGAACTACTGGCGCATCGTCAAATGGTTGTGCCATTAAACTTGATAATCAATAACGTTTGCCGTTTTAAGTCATTTGTTGGGCTAACGTTTGCCGTTTTATGTCATTTGTTGGGCTAACGTTTGCCGTTTTATGTCATTTGTTGGTCAAACGTTTGCCGTTTTATGTCGTTTGTTGGGCTAACGTCTGCCGTTTTATGTCATTTGTTTATGTCATCGATGGGCTAAAATGATACGTTTTAGGAATCTGGGACAGAAAAAGGAAACATCTTCTAAATTTATAAAAAAAAAAATTCCCAGCTGGATGTATATATTGGTTAAAAAAATCACTTTTCACCGAAGTAATGGTTTTTTTTCTTGTTTTTTGGTAGTGCAAAGTATGAGATTTACAGTTTATATGAGTTTCATGCTTTTACCCCAAGCCACATTGTATCAATGTTTTGTATGGATTGCTTTCGTTTTCATTATATCTGATGCTAACTTTCCGCTAAAAGACGTCTACAAGTGTCTTTTGGTCAGTAATACAGCTCGTAAAAAATTATTAATCTCTAGTTTCTGAGATTCCAAGATAGAAACATTTTAGCTAATATGACACATTTTGGATAATCAGGGGACACATTCATAGACCAAAGAGTTGGCAACCCTGAGCTTAATAAACATTAAAAAATAAATATAAAAAAACAACTAAGAACTACTGACGCATCGTCAAATGGTTTATCGCCATTATCCTGATGCGCCATTATATGGCGCATCGCCATTAAACCTGATAATCAATAAAGTATTTAAAAGTTGAATGATAAAGAAAATTTTATCTTTATTTTATTATACTTGCTTTTAAATTCAACACGTTATTGTGTGGTCTTGTTCATGCTGTAACGAGATCTTGCTTTTTATTGTTAGACTTTCTCAACTTCATGAAACGACTTTTGTGCTAGATACGCAAATAAATATATCAGTCATGGTTCAAATTTGATATATATATTTTTTTTTCTTTGATGCATTCACATCCGGTGTTAAATATACAGTCCAGCTTGAATAACGCAGGATTTTTTTTTCCTTTTTTTGTTGTTGAAATATGAAGGAGTTGGTCAACTTATTCTTTGACATTGAAAAAAAAGGCTGTATCTGGTGAATATCGCAGAACACGAACACAGTAACTAAAATCAACAAGCCATATGTTAATTACACGGTACTTGTTGAATATCCCGACCCAACCCACGAAGAGAAGTTAGGTTAATCCTAATGAAATATACAAAAAAGCGATGAAAATATAATACTTTTGAAACTAAACTATGGAAACTACAGAAGAAAATTATGGAAAGCAGGCCGCGCAGGACGCATTATGTTAAATCGATAACCTCACCTAACCAACTCTATATGTTAAATACGAGAAAATATATTCGTATTAAAGAAAATATACCTACAACGTCATTTTTGTCAATGAGACTAAGCTAATTATAACCTATTGCAGATAGACAAACAGGTTTTTCTCGGATCTTTCAGATCAAAATTCTTGAGTGGGGTTGGGATATTTAACAAGCACTAATTACAGTGTGTATTTTAGAACTTAATGCTGCTGGCACGCTCATGGGTGCCAATTTACTAAAATTCATGGGGGGGGGGGTAAAGATTAGTTTTAATTAAGTTAAAAAAACCTGGTATTTTTCAAAATCTACAGGGAGGTCATTTTTTTTATCTTTTTCAATAAAAAAATATAAAAAAACGAGTGTTTTTAAAATCTAGGGTGCAATTGTTTTCCTGCCATCCCTTTCCCATATTGGCAACCTTGAATATGCCTATTGAGCGAGAGGAGGGAAAGTTTAATGACTAATTTTTTGTGGTAATAAAAGGGGGTGGTATGATTATTTAGCAGCAAAACAAATCCTGTGAATTTTACAATTTTGAGAAATTGCTAAATACTAAGAATTTAGATAATGGCCAAAAAGTGTGATTTTTTTTTAAAGTTATACTCTCGTTGTGGCAGTTTGCAGAGTTGAAGGATTAATTCCAAGTATCTGAAGATCATTAGTGCCAGATTAGGTTAATTTTTCCCAATTACAAAAGTGAAAGTCTTATTTGGCTTTTGAATTAAAAAAAACAAAACAAAAAAAAACAGAAAGGCTAATACTATCTGCCAAATAGTAATTTAGTCTAGCCTGTGTGAATAATGTTGTGAGCCAAACTAAAACTATACTAAGCAATTGACAGAAAGTATCCGAATGAAACAGTTCATGGTAACAAACTGTAAGTAAGGAGAGACCCGGCTCAATGATAACCGAAACTCTATAAAAAGGATTTTTGATACCAATAGATTGATAAAAAGAATCAGATTTTTATGCTGACTTCAGATATAAGTTCCATTAAGTTTATTATTATCCATCAAAAGCTACGCGCCTGGAAATTTGCCTCATTTTTTAAAAAAGGGGGAAACACCCCCTAACTGTCAAAGAACCTTAATGAAAATTACGCCAGCAGATTCAGCGTATCAGAGAACCCTACTATTGAGGTTTCAAGCTCCGATCTGTAAAAATGTGGAATTTTGTATCTTTGGCCAGAAGAATGATCACCGATGTATTTTTTTTTTTATTATTTTTTTTTTGTCTTCTTTTTTTCTTTTTATCTCCTAAGGGTGATCGTATCGAACAAAAGGTCCTAGAATATCGCAGGAGGGCTCATTCAAGCGAAAATTAAAAGTTCTAGTGCTATTTTTAAGTGACAAAAAA
This sequence comes from Artemia sp. Qi Xiang Cuo, assembly GCF_049724085.1. Taxonomy (NCBI): domain Eukaryota; kingdom Metazoa; phylum Arthropoda; class Branchiopoda; order Anostraca; family Artemiidae; genus Artemia; species Artemia sp. Qi Xiang Cuo. The sequence continues at coordinate 62,277,488 of NC_142804.1, read as the reverse complement.
ATGGAGGGCAACTAGGCCCCCTTCCACGCTCATTTTTCCCCAAATTCAATTAATCAAAATTTTGAGATAGCCATTTTGTTCAGCATGGTCGAAAAATATAATAACAATATCTTTGAGGATGACTTAATCCCCCACAATCCCCCGGGGAAGGGCTGCAAGCTTTGAGCTTTGTCCAATGTTTACGCCTAGCATTGGTTATTGGAAAGTATACAGACGTTTTCAGGGGGTATTTTTCCTGGAAGGGGGGATGAATTGGGGGTTATGTGGGAGGGTCTTTCTATGGAGAAAGATTTTATGGGGGAAGGGACGTTGCTAGCTATGAGGGGGGTGCCAGATTTCCCAGCATTGTTTAGATCAGAAATTAAATAAAAAAACAAGTTTTCAACTGAAAAACTTTTCAACTTAAAATTTAAAACGAGTGGAAATTATTGTGTATATTATTGGGTTCACCCCCTAGTCAATACCTTGCTCTTTACGCTAAAGTTTCTTTAGTATTTTCATTAGAGCTATTTATTCTAATTAACGGCCTTCGTGATTAAGCGGTCATTCTTAAAGAATTGGAAACAATTGTAACTTTAGCGTAAAGAACGTGGTATTGACTAGGGGGGTAAACCCCCTAATAAACGTAATTAAAATATACGAATATAGAAGCTCGTAAGTTAAAGTAAGTTGATTCGTAAGTTATGCATATTTATTACTAATGGAAACGTTCGTAAATAAAATTGAAAAACATTCAAGAAAGCCATTAAGCCAAAAAAAAAGTAAAATTAATATGCAAAGTTTGTTTTAATTATTCATGTACGGTGAGCAAAAATAAAAACCTGCATTAATTTAAAACATTCAGAAATCAAATAAAAAAATTCTTTTAACTGTAAGTAAGGAGCGACATTAAAACATAAAATAAACAGATATTATTCCGTATATGAAAGATATTATCCCATCCTCAGCGCCTCACTCTTTACGCTAAACTTTGACTCTTTTTCACAACTCTATTTTTTAAAACAATTAAAAACTTCAGCGTAAAGAACGAGGCGTTGGGGAAGGACAGCCCCTTTTTTATACGGAATAATTCTGTTCGTTCTAAGTTTTAATGTCGCTCCTTACTTTTAGTTTAAAAAACTTGCTTTTTTATGTAGTGTCAGAAAAGGGTCAACTAATAGACTATTGTTAAATTTTGTTGTTTTTTTTTTCGTAGAGAATACAACAACAAAAATTTTTCAATGAAAATACCAAAAAAATATTTTCCAATACCTAGGAGGGGATAAAAAAACACTCTAGAAGGTCATTGCGCCCCCCCCTTCCAATTTGCGCTCCAGTTGGAGTACATTATAGTAGCTTCTTCAAATTGAGTTGATTGCAGTTTTTCTTGCAGATACATCAAGAAAGAGTTGTGGAAAGAAGCTAATGATTTTGCAATGCAGTCCGGAGACATGAACATCATAAAACAAGTTCAAGAGGCTGAACTGGATGCTGCAAAAAGACAAAAGGACCTCTCGAAACTGGAAGAGTTAGCCCTGCGTCTAGGACGAGTTCAAATAGCTGTGGACGCATTTATGGTTTGTACACGGATATTTAGAGAGTTTTCTTGTGAATGATGATATGACTAAAAATTTTCGGCATTTTTACTGGCTTGTTGGTTCTCAGAAAGAACAAATCAAGTTTCTCTCCAGAATAAGGGATAACGTGATTGGCTTACCATGATACGTCGCACAAAATTCACCAATGGAATTAAAGCATACTTTTTAACGCGAAAAAAAGAGCAGTAATGTCTCTTTTTCTTTTTGGTTCATACTTATCTATTTTTTTGATCGCACATGGCTGGTGAAAATACTAAATAACACATTTTTTTGCGCTTAAGCTTCTTAAAGTCTATTAACTACTAGCCTGAGAAGGCACTAAATCCGCACACGGATGTAGAGTGGTAACTGAATTATTCGCTTACTTTTTTTACTCTTAAAACTATAGTTTTCGGTGTGGTTCAGCTTTTATATTTCAAAAATATTAGTACTGCTGCTACGAACAACTCTTTGCGAGACCAAGCCACCTAACGCAAACCATTCCACGCACAACCCTCCTCGAACCCAACTTTTCAAAGCTTCACTTATTACCCACTTTCATGAAGTTCCAGTTTCCTTAAGATCTTTTCTTATAACTTTGTTCCACCCCGTTATGGACAACGCACTTTTTGTTCACCTCAGACAGATGGCCAAAAAGAACAACTTCTGCCAATCTGTCATCTAGAGCAGTAAAATTCTGTCCGTTATGGACAACGTACTTAACGGACAACGTTGTCCGTTATGGACAACTTACTTTTTGTCCACCTCAGACAGATGACCAAAAAGAACAATTTCTGCCAATCTGTCATCTTCTAGAGCAGTAAAATTCTGTCCGTTATGGACAACGTACTTAACGGACAACGTTGTCCGTTATGGACAACTTACTTTTTGTTCACCTCAGACAGATGGCCAAAAAGAACAATTTCTGCCAATCTGTCATCCTCTAGAGCAGTAAAATTCTGCACACTGTTTTTACGCCGCTTTGGTGGGTATAGTAGAATTTCCAAATATCGAAAATATACTGAACAAAGAGATTGATAAAAAGTTTTCGAGGTACGTATCAGGAAACTATATAGAAATAACAAAGAGGGGTCAAAAAGGAATAAGTACAGTTTTGCTGGCACCCTACGATTGTATTTACTCCTATTTGCAGAAATTTGTGAATAGCTAAGTCGAAGCTTTAACCTAGCTTTGGAAACAGCATGCAGTGGCACCAGTTCACGAAAATTAGGGGGGAATCTCTTTTCAAAAATCTAGGGGGCAATTTCCATGCTTTTCCAATGGAAAAACACAAAAACATTTTCAACGAAAATTTAATTAATGGTTGTTTTTAAAGTATGGGAGAGAGGGGGCAAAAATTGCTCCCTTTCACTAACAACATTTGAATGAAGTAACTGTAAATTATTTGTAATAGATATTTCTAATCATCTGACATATTCAATTAGAGATATGAAAAAGAACATGACAATCAAAAGGTGACCAGTGAGGAGTTTCATCACTAAAAGAGAGGAGCTCATATTCTTTCAACAATAGAGGGGGAAGAGGCAACAAAATTATCATAATTGGAAAGCCTCTTTCAAGTGCAGCTAATTAAAACAATTTTATCAACGTGATAAAATAAGAGGGGTTGGGCTAATATTTCTATTATGTTGATTCGTCAGTTTTTGCAGTTTTTTTTCAAATTTTTTGTAAATTTTCGGTCTTATAGCTTGTTTTTCTTTTTTTTTACTACTGATTAATTAAAAAAAAAAATTCCACAAAATAAGTTTTGCAAAGAAAAGTAAAGAATTAAACCAAAAATGAGCAAAAATAAAATCAAATGATTTACCAAGCGTCAAACTACCATGAATCAGACAAATCAGACAAAGCCTGAACATAATTTGCACTTTACTGAAAGAAAATATAAAGTTTTTTACTTTCATAATTTTAATCAATCAAATAATATTAACGTTTTGATTAATAGATATCAGTATTACGTATATTAAGCTGACAATGCACATTAATTTGCATTTTTTCAGTGAAGTGCAAATTATGTTCTGGCCTTGGGAAGGCATAGGGATTTTGAGCCCTAGTCATGTTAATTTCTGCTCTTTTTGAGTTTAGTAAAATCTTATATGCCCTCTTGTAAGCTTTCAATAAAAACCTTATATGCCCCCAGCGCATAACTTACAACCCTTACCCTGAGGGCTGCAGGGGGAGTGTCATCCTCAAAGATATAAATTCCGGACCTTTCAACTACTTTGAACAAAATGGCTCTCTCAAAATTTTTATTGGATGTGTTTGGGGAAAAGGTGAGCCTGAGAGGGGTTAGTTGCCTTCCAATCACTTTCGACTATTAAAAAGGGCACTAGCCATTTCAATTTCCAATCAAATGCCCCCTTTTTGAAGTTTCTACGACATCACATTCTATAAGAACCTTATATGCCCCCAGGGCGTAACTTGCAACCCTTGCCCTGAGGGTTGTGGGGGGGGAGGGGTTGTCATCCTCAAAGACCTAATTTACATAACTTTCAACTACGTGAACAAAATGGCTATCTCAAAATTTTGAGTGGATGTGTTTGGGGAAATGGTGGGCGTGAGAGGGGGGCTAGTTGCCCTTCAATCACTTTCTACTATTAAAAAGGGCACAAGCCCTTTGAATTTCCAATCCAATGAGCCCTTTTTGAAGTTTCTACGGCAAAGCTTTCTATAAATACCTTACATGCCCCCAGGGTATAACTTACAATCCTTGCCCTGAGGGCTGTGGGGGGAGTGTCCTCCTCAAAAACATAATTTCTATCTGGAAATCAACTACGCTGAACAAAATACCAATCTCAAAATTTTAATTGGATGTGTTCGGGGAAATGTTGGGCGTAGAAAGGGTGTTAGTCGCCTTCCAAGCACTTTTGGTTATTAAAAAGGGCACAAACCCTTCTAATTTTCATTCGGATGAGCCCTTTTCGAAGTTTTGTACAACAACACTTTCGATACGAAGTGCCCTGGTCTAAGACTAAGAAACCACAAAATTGATAATACATTGTGCCCACATCGTTCTTTACTTAGGCAGAGCTATTGCGCTGCCTATGATAGTGATTATAGAAATATTTGAATTATCGAATTGCCACTCTTCGCCACCGTCCTCAAAAAGAAGGAAAAATTATCCCTTTCAGTATCGTTTTTTTTTCTAAGAACCTTTTCCAAGATAAAATTCGTCTTTCGAGAAGTAGTGGGACATAAAGGATAAAGATACTCTAGGGCCGTTGCATACAAATAGGGCGTCGATTTGACGTTTCAGTTGTTGGGTCTTCTTAGCAGGGATAAGTAGTGGCCTTGCTGTTGTGGGGATAGATCCCTGGGTCTCGTATTGCCAAGTAGAGCAGCAGTCTACTGTGGTACTACTGGGTTAACGAGAAGCTATAATCACTAAATAATATGTAGTTTATAACCAGGCAAGGATAATTCCGAGAACTTTATTTGCAACGGAGCGCAGATGGGATTTCCTTATTTGGCTCTTTAATCCATGGAAATTTTAATATTAATTATTTCTAATTATGTGCACAATTATGCACAAAGGTACGTTGGAAATCCGTAAGTACCATGTAGTTTCTTTGGGTGTATAAATAAAAAAACATACAAAATATTCATACTTACGATTTCAAATCCGCCCCACACACACACGCTTTCGCTGATTAGCGCCACTGGGCTCAGGTGCTAATAGCATTCAAACAGCGTGGTTTCGAAATGATTATGAACATGAACTTGAAAAGGGAGAAGTGCCTAATAGTGGCACCAATTAGAGAGAATCGGGGGGCATTCATACCCCCTAGACTTTTTCCCTTTCCCCTTGGATTCTGAAAAAAACCTTTTTTGCTATTTTTATCAACAAATATTTTTTTGGTATTTTATCAAAGAAAAAGAAAAATCCCCCTCTCTTAGATTCTAAAAAATAAATTTGGCTACCCCGTAACATTTTTGTGAATTGGCACTACTGACACCTATTGATCTTAGGAAAACTTAATTAAATCGCTATAAAAGCAAGGCGATAAGAATGAGTTAAGGAATTACAGAGGTATTAGCTTGATTAATTTAGGAAGAAAATTACTGAGCTCCTTTTCAAACTAAGATCCTTTTCAAACTAAGATATGCTGTTGGAAAAGGTTTTAGAAAAAACAATGAGGTTTTAGGTAATAATTTAAAAGTGTCTGAACCATCAGACCCCTTTAGGCCTAAGGCATGTAGATTATGAATAGGCATTCGATTCAATGCATTTGCTGCCAGGATTGGATGGACCTATACCAACAATTGCTGCCAAAGTAATGCTCAAGTGTGGGTCAATCCCCCTGAAAATCTAAAGCGCCGACAGTGGTGCAAGAAAATACACCCTAACGAGCAATGTTGGCATGGTTCTGAAGATCAAGAGCTGCTTGCTCTAATGGCTGGCGAGAGGGGGTGAGTGTCGCCTCTCTTTAAGAGTTCTCGGAATGGATAAAACATTGGTGGAAACCTTGATACTGCCAAGGAAAAATATTCCTCAAAGGAAAATAAAGAGATTGGCAAGTCCTATTTTAAACACAATACCCATGGGGATACCAACAGCCCAGCAGCTATTTGTTCTATTATGCTTTTTTATAATTATTTTTTGGGGACATTGGTGCAATTTGTCTTTGTTGCCTGAGCTTAGACACAGTTTTGTGTGCCCGTCCCAAATAATATTTAAATGTACCGCTTCAAAATCCTGAATAAGAAATGTTAAAGATTGTCTGGTATAATTGCCTATAGATAGTGTTCGGAACTCTTTTGACTGACCGTCTATCAAACAATAACCTATACGAAAAATGTTCTTCCTTATAGGGCTATAGTGAAAGAAAAGTGTAAATGACTAAGCCACGTTTCAAACAGTTCGTGAACTGTAAAAAAGGAGTGACTGTGGTCGATAGTGACCGAAACTTTAAAAATCAAAACTTTGATAACAATACATATATACCAAGAATTTTATTTGCATGCTGATTTCAAATATGTAAAATTTATTAAGTTTAGCCTTACCCATCAAAAGTGACGAGCCAGAGAAAATCTGCTATTTTTTTTCTAGAAGAAAGATCACAAATGCGTGTTTATTTGTTTCTTTTGTGTTTTGTTTTTTGTAGCTGTTTTTTTTTCTCCAGGGTAATTGCATCAAACCAGTGATCATAGAAGATTGGTAGAGGGCTCAACTAGCCCCCCGATTCTCTCTAATTGGTGCCACTATTAGGCACTTCTCCCTTTTCAAGTTCATGTTCATAATCATTTCGAAACCACGCTGTTTGAGTGCTATTAGCACCTGAGCCCAGTGGCGCTAATCAGCGAAAGCGTGTGTGTGATGGGGCGGGTTTGAAATTAAGATACAAATAAGCAATTTTTAAGATACAAATAACCCTTTCTCAGTACTCACTCTTTATGATACAGTAATACAATTTTTTTTAAAATACTTTTCGTTCAAGTTCAGCAGAAGTTGTGTTAGAGTAATCTTTCAGATAGAATTGTTATAAAAAGTCAAAATTTAGCGTAAACAATGAAGGTCGAGGAAGAAGAAGCTCCCCCTCACATACAAAATAATTTCTTTTCGCTTTAAGCTTTAATGTTGCTTTCCTCCCTTCCCTCTCCCAGTGTACAATTTTCTCCGGAAACTTTCCTCTAACAAAAACTTTTCCCCGTGGAAGATACCCCCAGCAAAAAATGCCTCCCCCCAAAAAAAGAACTGTATATTCTCCAATAACAAACACTATATGTGAATTAGCAAATTGCGTAGCTTACAACCCTTTCCCAGGGACTATGGGGGCCTTGTTATCTCCAAAGGCATAGTTATTGAACTTTTCAATTATGTTCAACAAAGTGGCCATCTACAAATTTTGATCGGGTGTCTCTGGGGAAAATGGGAATGGGAGGGGGGAGCAGCCCCCTCATATATGGAATAATTTCTGCTGATTTGAATTTTTCATTTTTCTCCTTACTTTCAGATAAAAAGACTCGTTTTTTCCATTACTTATGACAGTAAAATGAATTTTATATGAAAGGCTGACTTTGCAAATACATTCTTTTGTGCATCTGGGCATGAATAATATTGCAAGTATATTCGAACTTAAGGTAATGAAATTCGGCTATAAAAAAAAAAACTAATTTATTATTCACCTCACTAAATGATGTTTGGAATGTTTTTCCTTAATTTAAGGCCATGGTTATAATGAACGTGCTAAATTAGGAGCTAATGAAGTGATTAAAAAACTAAAAAGATTACAAATCTGAGTTGGTTGCAAAAATGGAATATTGAAAAACATCAAATTAATGATGATTTGAGGCATGCCTGCACACACGGAGATGGGGTAGGGGGTTTCTCTAAAAGACAAAAGTATATTTCTCTTCATAGAAAAATTTAAAAATGGCGAGATTTAATAACATTCCATCCTAATCATACGCATTGAAAGTGCCCACATGATTTCATTTCAAGCTAAATGCACTGTGTCTACCTCCCTGCTAAAATAGAAGCAAAAAAAGACAAAGACAATTTTTTCAGTTTTCTTAAGGGCCCAAAATCAAATTTATCTGTAGATAAGCTCATCTTGGGCAGTTGTTTCATGATTTGAATTTTTTGAACAAGAATTAAGTCTTTATATCCAAATCCGTTTGCATTTCTTTATGTTTCAAACTAACGTGAGTCTATCTTAAGTAATTATATAGTATTTTTAGAATGAGTTTTCTGAAATTGCCTCAAATCTGTCTCAGTGTCTTTTCGGCATAGGGTGAAATTAAAAAAAATGATAAAAAGAGCATTTTATTGAAACAATTAAAGATGGGCTTTATACCTTAACCTTAGTTTCAAAAATAGCATTTAAACTTCAGAGTCTCAAAACCCCAAGAATGCTCAGTAGAAAAGCTATATGTCATCTAAAATGTGTCAAGAAACGTAATGAATACTCCACTCCAGTTCCCAATTGTCATCCAACTAATCAACCCATTGCTAGCAAAAACAATGAAAAAATTGTAACTGGGCCGTTAACTTGGCACCCTGGGATTTTCCTCTTTCTTCCTCCTCTTTCCATTTTGTTCCTCCTTCTGTTGACCGCTCTTTCTGTTCCTCCCTTTCCTTCACGATGCACAACAATCTTCCGAATTTACTTCAAACCAACTCTGCTATTTTCTTAATGTTCCAATTATAGGAACGGTCGTAATTTATGAATTTTTATTAAACTGTGTAATATGTCTTAAGACGAAACCATACGGGATGAAATACTAAAAGCTGAATTTTTAAACCACTAATTTCTCTTTTGGGAATATTTTCGAACTATTTTTTGGAGGGAATACGTTTCTTATGCTAGCTATAAGAAAAGTACGCTATTAAACCACCATTTTTCTATTTCTGCTGAGGGAAACTTCAGAAAAATCTTATAGGAGCACCGAGGGGGGCTCTTGTACCCAACGATCCGTGGTCTCAAGGCATGATCATTTAAAATCATTTTGTAGATACTTTTAAAGTGATTTAAAGACTTATTTTTCTGTTTTTCCAATTGTTTTTAAGTAATTTTTGAAAAAATTTCACGATGATAAATCTTAAAATAGTTTCAGGACTGTCACAATTGCTATTTATTGGTAAAACATATTATGCATTTTGACCTTTGTTCTTTCTCGAATTAATCTCGGGATTAAAAAAAAAAAAAACGAGTTTTTCAACTGAAAATAAGGAGCAACATTAGAACTTAAGACGAACAGAAATTATTGCATATATGAGGGGGTTGCCCCCTCCTCAATACTTTACTCTTTGTGTCAAAGCTTGCCGTTTTTCGAAATATTTAAGAATAACTATTAGAAAAATAAGCTTTGTTTTAAAAGTTCTAAATAAAATTTATGCGTAAAAAACGAGGTATTGAGAACATAATGGAAGAAGAAATAGAATTTTTAAAGGCCAAATGAAAATATTTGGCCCCATTTTTGAAAATATTAAAAACCTATTTTTGCTCGTTTTCTTTTTTTTATGTTATGTCAGGCCAATGTGGTTTAAGAAATTATCTTAGATGATGAGAAGAGGGCGACTCCCTTATGTATTTAAATAATTCTTTCGCGTTTCAAGTTTTAATGTTGTTCCTTACTTTCAGTTGAAAAAACTTTTTTCTTAATTTATCCTAGTTTTTTTTTATTTGATTTCTGATAGTTTTTAAATGATTTCCGTAATCTAGCTCCCCCTTCATGGAAAATTCCCTTCCCTCATTAAAATTCCTCAATATAACGATCCTCCCATGTACCCCCTACTAGAAAAATCCCTTCTCGAAAAATATATGTATACTTCTCGATAACCAATACTATATGTAAACAATGGGCAAAGTTCATAGCTTGCAGCCCTTCTCCGGGGATTGTGAGGGGTCAAGTCACCCTCAAAGGTGTGGTTACTAGATCTTTCGACTATGCTGAACAAAATAGTTATCTACAAAATAGGTGTCTATGCGGGAAAACGGGCATAGGACGGGGGCTAGGTGCCCTTGAATATTTTTGATGACTTAAAAAGGGCACTGAAAATTTTGATTTGCGATCAAATGAGCCCTTTTCCGTTCCTCCAGGATCATTAGTTCGATACGATTATCCCTGAGAAAAAAAGACAAAAATAAATAAACACGTATCAGTGATCATTCTTCTGGCAAAAATGCAAAATTCCACATATTTGTATATAGAAGCTTGAAACCTCAACAGTAAAGTTCTCTGATATTCTGAGACTGATGGTGTGATTTTATTAAGATCACTTATATTTTGGGGCTGTCTTCCCCTCTTTTTTTAAAAATTTGGCAAATTTTCTAAAGCTCGTAACTATTGATGGGTAGCACTAAACTTCATGATTTTTTTATATTTTAAATAATCATCAAAATTCATTTTTTTTATGTATCTATTTTTATCAAGACTCTGTTTCTTAGAGTTTCGACTACTAACTTTTTTTTCAATAGCAGAATATGAATGACTAACGTAAAATTACGTTTGCTACTTTAAAATCGGCATCTATACGCATAAATATATCACAAGCATATTAGCAGCTGGTCTCTCTTGCTCCCCATCAAAATATTGCAATTGTGATATCCTAACTTAAACTATAGTTACTATGATATCTTAAAGAAAAAATATTTTTTTTGAATCTTCTATACTTAAATTTTTACGACCTGTTTATTGTTCTTAAGACCTTTGTGTTATTTCTAAATTCAAAATCGTAGCACATGAACTGTAAAACGAAATTTACGCGCTATACTTAAAAAGCAGAAACATTCCCCTAGAAGAGACCTTACTTCCCTGTTCGGCCATTCCAAGAGATTAAATTTCGGGTAGGGCGATTTCCTATATTTTTTTCTCCTTCCCTCTAGATTTTCGTAATGCCTTTTTTGGTGTTTTCATTCACAAACACCAATTTTCATTTTCATTTTATTGTACCAATTTTCATTTTATTGTATTTTGATTTTCAAAATATCGAAAAATGCAAGATTGTTCCTGTCTAATTTTGAAAAATACATTTAGCCCTCTCCAATAGGTTTTCATGAATCGATATCTTTGTCCCCCCCCCCCCCTATTTCATGCCTCAATGTAACGTGTACTTTTCTTTTAAAAGGGGCTGAGTAATCTTGCACTCAGACTTCATGAAACTTCCAAAAATGTCAAAATATCAGAAAAATATTCATTTTTCTGACATTTTCATCTAGGACACTAAAATCATCCTTCAATGGATCGGATTTGATCCACTGAGGGTAAGCTATGACTTCTATTTATAGAGAGGTAAAACGAGGCACTTTTATTCTTTGGGGAAGATTTTGAAGTAATAATTTAGAGAATGCACGCATTCACACTTCTTTTACCTTTATATATTCAAACATATTTCATATGATTAGTCTGTCTGTTCAGAATTTCAGTCGCTTTCAAGTTCGATTAGTCATCAAGATCAATATAGATCACCTGGAAAACTGGAAAAGCTGGAAAACTGTGTATTGTGGAAATTATGGTAGTTGCTTACAAAAAAATCCAAACCAAAAGGACGTTAATCTTTAGAGTGTGGTTGTATTGAAAAATTCTGTTTGGGGAAATTATGGTTGGAATAGGTTAAAAAAGAAGTAAGAAACATTTGCTTCTCATCTTAAAGTAAAACTTTATTACTTAAGAATCTGTGGACAGGAATATAAAAAAAATCTGAATGAATCGATTATAAACTGCTGACATGGCGGATCTGTTCTTTTGTACAGCTGGGAATCGATTACTGACAAGACAAGTAAAAATCAATCCACGACCCTGAGTTGCCAAATTTTAGAAGCGCGTCGTGAAAAAAAAAACTGACTAGTGATAATAATTATTTGCTGTACCTGATTCAGAAACGGTAACTATTATTTCGATTAATCTTGATGGTAAAATGGTAATCTGGTTTCCCAGATTCTCGGGTTCAAGTCTACAGGATAATCTATCCTGGGAATCTGGTTTCCCAGCGAAAACATGTCTACGGGAATCTGGGAAACAGCCTGAAAGCCCTTGATAACGGCATCAGATTGAAATCAAAAGATTACCATTGGAATCAATATGGTTGAAAATCCTTTACAGGTGACTTATAGCCCCGCCCTTAACAACAAAATAAAAGCGCTTTTTTGCATAGAAAGCACTATTTTCTCTTCTTTTTTTATTCTTGTTTCCTAGGGGTGATACTATTAAACCTATTGTCATAGAATGTTGGCAGAGGTTCTTTTGAAGGAAAATTATCATATTAGTGCCCTTCTTAATTAACAAAAGAGATCGTGCCACAGCAAGGTGATGGACTCTGCCATATTTTGCCACCAAACATCATTTCTTGATGAAAGAGTTTCAAAATGCCAGAGAATAGAAATTATAAGATAACCACCGAATTTTTCACGGTATATATCCGCTCTCATCTTTTCAGACCTCAGGAGAGTGGTGTTTTTTGCCCTTTTTACCTCAAAAAATCGCTTTTTCCCAAAGAGGGATAAAATGCCAAAGAATGCGCATTTAATACAGCAAATCGATTTCTCGTGGTCTTAAACTCTAAACAATTTTTGAGCCAATGATCTGGACAAAGAACAGCAAAATCGTCATTTCTCTCATTTAGTACCCCAAAACATTATTTTTTTTTTTCTCTCAAAACGGATCAATATACTGGGGAATACAAATTCTAATAGAGCCAATCGATTTTTTATGGTGTAATGGTGTATATGGTGTATGTTTTAAATCCAGCCATCTCCTCTCTGTATGCCTCTTAAATCTACAGCCTCTCTCTACGTGCCTATTATTGGTTATTGGTTGTTATTGGTTCGTCTTAATAAACTTCATCCTAGTTATTGGTTCGTCTTAATAAACTTCATCGTAAAGTGCCATATGGCCCTTCCGGAATGAAAAGGCCGGAATGCATGATAATGGCATCATTGTTATCTTCATAGTTAAAAATCTTAACTTGAGGTTGGACCCGCTCCCCCTCTCTCTTGTTTATTTTCTCTCCCAGCCCTTCGATTAAGTGAAAACTAAAAACGTGCTATGAAAAAAGAATTGCCTAATGAAAACAAATGTCATTCCTGAAAAAAAAAATTCATGAAAAATAACAGATTTTTATGCACTAATTTTCGAAAATGTAAGTGATTAAAAGTGATTAAAAGTGATTAAAAGTGAATAAAATTGATTAAAAGGGAAAAAAAGTGATTAAAAGTAATAAAAATAAACACCGATGGACTCCCTCATCAGGTGTAAAAGTTGTACATATCTTTTTGAAAAGTTTAAGAGAAGTAAAACTTTTATTTAATGTCGTATTTTAACAAAAAATCATATTGAGTTGTTTAGTTTCATTGCTTCAATTAGACCAATATCTTTTTATAGGCTTTATTCTGTATGTTTAAACAAAAACGAGTAAAAGCTAATTAAAATAATTCATTCTTACGGTAGTAAAGCGCGAAGTTAAAACTTAAATCAAACAAGAATTATTTCTTCGCAGATTAGGCGAGATATAATTTCAAAATTAGCTTTAATAAACTGGCTTGTGATTTTTTACGACAGTTGTAGACTTTTAAAAACTTTGACTTTACTGGAAACTGAGCTTCCTTGAGTTTTTGAGAAAGTTTCAATTCCATACTAAAAGTTATCGATGTCATGACTGATGGAAGACTTTTCAGAGACTTATCAATTAGTCTTTATCTTCTGCTGGCTACTCAAGGAAATATGCGATCCTAAGGGAACATGTTGTGTAAGGTCAGTTTTGTGCTTTCAGTAAAGTGCTAGTTTTTAGAATTCTACAGGTTTTGGAAAATATTACGAGTCAGTTTACTTTGGCTAGTTTTATAGATATAATTTGCGTATTATCCGGAGCAATAATTTTTGTTCATTTTAAGTTTCAACTTCATTCATTACTTTCGTGACGAAAACTTCTTTTTTTTTAAATTAATTTGAGTTCATTTACGAGTATGTTTACGTGCATATTTAACAGTATAATTGAATTTACAGGTATATATATGCAGGATTAATTATTACACATCATAACATTTACGTATGAGTAATACTCACAAGTATATTTGAACAAAAAGCTATTAAAATCTTATTATGAATAGCTCATTTATTATTCAAGTTGCTAAAATGTTTTGATATGTTGATCCTTATTTTCAAGCAACTTTATCATAAACATGCTAAATTGGGAGTTGATCAAGTTTTTCAACCACAAAAAAATATTAGAATTTCAGCTGGCTTTTAAAAGACTCCGTCAACAGAAGGTATTGATGGTGAAGAGGGCTTTTCTGCGAAAGATATGGTTTTTTCGTCATCCAGCTTTTCTATCATTCTAGTATTTATCTATCTACCAACTACCATTCTACATTAAATTTATCAACCAATTTATATCAAATTCTGATGAATTTTCCTGTTTCCGTTTGACTCGTTTAACTACTGAATCTTTTTATTTCTCATAGGAAGCCGGACTTCATGCTGACGCAGATCGTCTACGCAACGAATATAGCCTACCATCGCCATCTAATAATGCCAAAAATATTCAAAGTGACTACTTAACTTCATTTCCTAGATCGTTTAACTTAAATATCATATCTAGTCCATCAAGTTCCTCAGCTATAGACAAGTTTGTAGAAAACAATGATTGGTCAAGTGCTTTAGCGTTAGCCCTCTCCATGAATTCAGATGTTTTACCAGACCTTCTTCACAGATGGCTCTCTTCTCTTGGTGATGTAAGTATTATTCTTTAAGGTTAATATCTTTCGAATGTCTGGGAATTGTAATGACGTGTAAAATATTCACTTAACCAATTTACCGAAAGTATCGTCAAAGTGACGATTGAAAAACGAATCGCGAGGAGAATAATCTCCAGAAATTTAGAAGGATGAATTATCAAAATCCTTAGAAAATCAAGAAAGCTTGCAAAAATCCCTAGAAAACCCTAAATAAAAAATTCACCCCTAGAAGAACTCAAAAACCCCATTTCAGGGGAAGGGTTGTAATGTGGAGTTCTAATATGTGAAGATATTGTGTTACTTTTACTTTGTCAATCATCAAAACAGAGCACCATCTAACACTGATATCACTATCTAACGTTCTATAGGTTTGGTCCTAAATTTGATTTAAGGCTAATAAAAATAATTATTTTATTTGGTTTTTCATCATTAGGATCTTCCTGGGTAACACTAAATACTATTGTTTTCTGTTTTTTCTTTTTTTCTTTTTCGTCTCAATAATTGTCTCCTCCTACCAATTTCCCACATGTATTTATCAGTGGTATTAGATAGTACAGCTTTAATTTCAGCAGCTTTAGCTAATTTAAGTGGGTAATTTACAAGTAACTTAGGGGGTACCAATTGATGGGGGCCAGTCACCTCCAGGACTTTTTCCTTCCCTGTATTTTCAAAAATACCTTTTTTGGTATCATGATTCAAATCCTTGTCCTCCCCACCCTCACTTACATTTCGTAAATTGGTGCCCCTGAAGAAGCTGCGCAAATAGTCTTACGTACATCTCAAATATGTTCCTTTTTCATACATATTGCTGTTGATATTTAATAAAAATTACTATCTACGATAGGATTACGAGAATCCCAGGAAAAAAGGGAACTCAAATTGTAAAATAAGTAAACCTCTCTTTTAAAGATTTTCCTCTCTGATAAGAGAGTTCCTTTCTTCTAATATTAATTCTTCTGCTCAATCGCCCGACAGCAAATAATTTAGAGTGATTCCGGTTGCGTACACTTTCCGACGCTAATCTTAAAGTACCAAGAACATGAAAATCAAAACATTTTTCGCCCCCTTGACTAAAATAACTCACAGTGATTCTTTTCGCGTACACTTGCCGACACTAATCTTTAAGTAACAAGAACATCAAAATAAAAACAATTTTTGCACCCTGGTTCTTGATTTTCTAAGATTTTCTTTTGGTTGTTTTAAAATTAAGAAGTTTTTAGGAGTTACATCAATTTCGATAGTATTTCCACGCTGAACCGTGAAAAAAAGACAACACATTAATTAAACTGTAAAATGTTTTTTGTACATAACATGTTCAACATTACCGATCTGATGATTTCTAAAGGCAGTTATACTTTCAAAAGATAGCTACACCTTCTTAAGCAATTTGGCAATACTGCACTTTGACAACATTTTTGGCAACACAAAAGCTGTATAGATGATTTTTTTTCTCTCATTTTTTACCCGCGTCCCTTTTTTTAATACGGTGCACGCTACTACTTAAAACTGCATAACTGCATATGTAGGTTTTTTTAAAGTGAATCTTTTAAAAAGTAAAATTTATTAATTTATAGCTTATGTTTTGTTTTTTAAACCCCTTCTGAGGTTGATATTAATTGTTTTTTTCTTTTTGTGGATTAGTTTGATCATCTCTTCTCCATATCATGCTGTGCTGTTTGGAGGGGATGTGTGTATGTTATTTTTTGTTAATAATTGATATCAAGTTAAATTAAAAATTAATTAAAATTAATTGTGGATTTTCCCGTATTTTCAAAATGAATGTGGTTATGCAAATTTCTGCTTAACCAGTTCAAAAAATTAGATTTCATTTTACTCTTTTTTACTCTATGTTCCAGATTGGGTCTGAAAATCGTTGCTAAAAGGAGTAAATACAACCGTCGGATTTTAGCGAAGTTGTACTCAATTGTGACTGACCTGCGGTATCTTACCTAGT
Source organism: Artemia sp. Qi Xiang Cuo (assembly GCF_049724085.1). Lineage (NCBI taxonomy): Eukaryota > Metazoa > Arthropoda > Branchiopoda > Anostraca > Artemiidae > Artemia > Artemia sp. Qi Xiang Cuo. Next base: position 62,260,785 of record NC_142804.1, on the reverse strand, counting down.
CTGTTTCCAATTTTCATTAAAAAAATCGAAAAAATCCGAAGTTTCCGTGCTGCTTGCTCTGGCATTTAGCATTCCTACTTTATTTGCTACCGTAGTTTATAAAATAGAAAAACTGAGAAAGATATTAATGTTCCAAATCTAACGGCTTAACTGGCCTGATTGGATGAGGGGTTGTCTGATTCTTCAATTTCGAAGCTTCATGGTGTTTTCGCCTAGTTGACCCTTTTCATGTTGACTTTCGCTTCTTTTTCTTAACACATTTTTCTTTACGACTGTTTATTTTATTTAGAAGTGGACTATGCAAAAATTGCTATTAATTTACCTAAATATTGATCGGGTTATGTCATATTTATTTTGAATTATTCACAGAAAGCGGTTATTTTTCTATAAATTTGGATATATGGTCCTGTCCCTTCTCTGTGGAATTTTTGAATTGCTGATTAACTATTTAGTAAGGATGAGGGACGAGGAAGGGATAAGATTTTTTCGCCAAGCAGCTGATCTGTTTTTTTAGTCGCAAGGCCGTATCTAGGGAAGTGGGTAGGGGTTTTGGACCCTCCCCCCACTCCGAAATGTTTGTCTAACTCGTAAAATCGTAACAGAAATGAATATAAACAAAATTTTGATGTGTTTTTTTTCCTGTTACTTACTAAATGTTACAAATATAATTTCACCAAAATCTTAGGTAAAATCGCTGTCTTTGAATGAAGTACTTCCATTGATTTCTCGTTATGGTGCATACTTACCCACTGAATCATTAGAACTACTTCTTGCTGCTGGAAAGGAGCTTTGTGGTCAGCCCTGGAGCTTAGACTATAAAATATGGGCGAAAATCAGAGACTGTTTTTGGAATGCGGTACGTATTAATCAAGTATTCTTTACGGGTGATTGTACCAGTATTTCCACTATCTTCAAGTTTTTCGGAGTTTTGACGGATTTCACCGAAAGAAAATTGTTTTTCCAAAATCTTCCCGGAAACTAACATTCATAAATACACGAACATTTACACGAAATATTACTCGTTAGTTTTTGTTTCTGTTGATTTTCAGGGAGACTTCGAAAATATACTTTTCTTTATAGAAATTTGGGAAAACCCTGTAAAGATTCGGGGATATTCAAAGGACTGGGGTTGTAACCGAGTAATTTTGAATGATGCATAGAAGTGTAACCAAAATGATTTACTTTATTATTCTTCAATTTTTTTAACAATCGAGTAGCCATTTTTTCTATAGTCTCGTGTCAGGTATGTCGATGGGGGAGGAGTGTTTGTTTTCCCTCCCCCAGGTTTGTTTGCCTAAATCTAAAAGATAACTTTTTTCGGCATTTTCTTAGAAAAATACATTTTTGGGTATTTTCATTAAAAAATTCAGAAAATAGCAAAATTGCTCCCCCCCTCCTCTTGATATTTTGAAAAATAAATTTTTCTACAGTTTGTGAATTGATGCCCCTCTCTGGTGGGCTAATAAAGTATTTATCGTTTTTTTCTCAATATTTATAATGTATTTGGAGATTCTAATAGGGGACTTGTAGCGAAACTGCCCATGGTAATAAATGGTAAGTAAACAGTGATCTGTTTCGATAAATACCATAAATTTTCTGAAAACAACATATATGCTTGTACATTTCGAGAATCTGCTTCTTATGCTAGTTCCAGATATGTTAAATTCGGTAAGTTTTAAAATTATCTATTGTAAGTCATTGGCTCTAGAAATTGCATAATACTGGGGAAAAACTAATTTTTTCTGAACAGGACAGTTACGAAGACGTTCTTATTAATATTTTCCTAAGGGTAATCGTACTAAAACAGTACGCTTAGGAAATTGGCAGAGGTCTCATTTAAAAAGAAATTTATAGGGCATGTGCCTATCAGTAACAAACGAGGTCGCACCATAGCACGGTGCTGTTTTGAGTATTTTGTGCCACAAAACAGAAATATTGGTAGTAATAGGACCAAATACAAACAAATGGCAATTCAAAGATTGACTAACAGTGTCCTAATTCGTTAACATTAGTTTTGAAAATAACGAGTTAGATTTAGAGTCCAGAAACGGGAACAACGTGCTTCTAGAATTTTATTTCTAGAGTTTATATTTCTGGAATTGTCACTCAAAGCTGCATTTAAAAAATAGCGTCAGTGAAATAAGGTAAAACGATATTCTGGAAATCTATCTAATAAATCATCTTTTGGATCCGTAGATACTGTATACCAGGTCCGTATCCAAGTATTTTTGTTCGGGGGGACAAAAGAATTTTTTTGGCGGAAGGATTATAAAAAACTTAGAACGCATAAAAAATCTGCTTATATTCATTGTTGTTACGTTTTTTTACAAGATGGACAAACTTTTTTTTCTTTGGGGGGGGGGGGATCAACCCCGCTCCCCCTAGATACGGCTTTGTTGTGTACTCTTTCAAATGCTATCTCAGTTTTTTCACAGATCAGTGGCTTATGTACAAAAAAGTTGAGGTAATTCAAACAGCGTTATGTTCTATAACATGCTTTGCAAAGGAGAATGAATAAACTAAAAATTGAGTTTTTGGTGTGGTCATTGAGCTAAACGCATTGCCTTTGGTCATAGAGGTGCCTCTCTTGATCCAATATGCAAAATCAGAGAGCAAATTACTTGGGTGAACAGTTTATATTGCCCTAGAACAAATTCTTTTGCTGAGGAATCCTAGGATCAAAAATCCCTTTGTCTTTTGTTACTTATTTTACTTCATTTTTGTTTTCTTCTGATTTACCGGCACTTTTCCCCTAAAAGGAGGGGTAAGTGTTGAGAAAAAACACTTTTGACCGTCACCTTCCAAATCAAGAAACAGAAATAACCAGAAGGGCCTTGAGGCTGTGCAAAGTAAGAACTTTCACATGAATTCACAAACAACAGTTGTGATTTAAGTGATTTTATTTGGAGAAGTTAAACTTTTTAAAAATCATGTTTTTTCAACTGAAAGTAAGGAGCAACATTAAAACTTAAAACGAACAGAAATTATTAGGCATATGAGGGGGTTTGCCCCCTCGTAAATACCTCGCTCTTTACGCTAGACTTCAAATTTTGTTCCAATTCTTTAAGAATGACCACTGAATTATTACGTATATTAGGGGGGTCGCCTCATCGTCAATACCTCGCTCTTTACGCTAAATTGTAAATTTTGTCCCAATTCTTTAAGAATGACTTTTGAATCACAAAGGCCTTTTAATTAGAATAAATACTTTTTATGAAAGTACTAAGAAAAACTTTAGCGTAAAGAGCAAGGCGTTGACGACGAGGCGAACCCGATATACGTAATAATTTCTGTTTGTCTTAAGTTTAATGTTGCTCCTTACTTTCAGTTAAAAAACTTATTTTTTTATTTAATCTTTGATCGTTTTTTAAATAATACTGGGAAATCCGGCACCTTTATGAAAAATTCCATTCTGCGATAAAAATTCCTCCGCGGAAAGATCCTCCCACTTAACCTTCTCAAAGCTTAACCCACTTAACCCTCTTAAAATTGTTATCTAAAAATTTTGATCGGGTGACTTTGGTAAAAACATGCGCGTGGGAGGGGGCGTAATTGCCCTCCAATTTTTTTGTTCGCTTAAAAAGGGCACTAGAACTTTTAATTTCCGTTCGAATGAGCCCTCTCGCGGTATTCTGTGGCAATTTTTGAATAAAAAAGAAAACTATTGGTTTCACTTTCTTTCACTGATTTGTATTTGGAAAACGAAGAAACCAAATCCATATCGTTATATAGAAACACTGAATAATTTATTTGCCATTTAATGCAACTAATTAATTAATAATAATAATTTTTAATTGTATATAATTCAAATAGCATACAATATTAAAACACCAAATACACCATAGAGCCAATACATGAAACCAATTCTTGAAACCTACAGATATTATTTTAGACGGTAAAACTATTTTCTGTCACTAAAAATTGCGCTTAAAGGTACCAAGGACAGTGAAATGAACTCCTGTTCAAATTAAGTTAGTAAAAACTCATATAACTATATATATCCTTAAAATATAGTTAGAACTGAAGTTAAATTAGAACTAGAAGTTAACTATTTTATAAAGAAAAAGACCTCTATATGCAATTATGGTACTTGGAACACATTTTAATCAGTGTTGCCACATTAAACTATGAAATATATTTGCTTAAGCTGTTTGGTGCCACACTGAATTTTCTAGCTTATTATTTGCTGATTTTTCACCCAATTTTTTCAATCTAAAGCCCGCTATTGCCAAAATCTGAATGACGGCATATGGAGGTCTTCTCATTAAAAACTGAATTCCCAATTGTTCATTTTTTTTTTTTAAGATGTATATATCATATTTTTTTTTAATTTATTTATTTATTACCCATCAAAAAAAGGTACAAAAGACGGAGTATCACTAAAAAAGAAAAAACACACACAAAATACAAATTACAACCCATTAATTGCCGTGGAATAGTACAATCTCATTGAGCAATATTAGTCTTTTCTTGAAAATGAAAAATGTGATCCTTATAAATGATAGTTCTGTTCATTCAATTATTTGTGAGTTTTCTATGGCTAAAAAACGTTACGGATTTCCAACACTTAAGGCTTAGGTTCCCTGATCAACTTTTTAGCACGCTAGTCTTCTACAATCCCACGGTTTTAGTGTTTCAGTTCATATTTTTGATGATTTATCACTATTTTTTGACAATGCTAAGTTCATATGACAATTTTTGTGTCATTCCCTAGCCCATTTTCAAATCTTTTATTTGTTTAAATATGTTTCAAAGGTTGTAAAACATTCGAAAACATTCAAAAATCATGACTTTGGCGGGGTAAAAGGACGTATCTGATACTAGCCAATCCAACAGTGGAAATATCACGTCTTTTTGGTTGTTAGGCTTGTGCTGGTTCTGCGTATGCTTGTCGCAAAATTGTATGTTTCACAGTTAACATAAGGTGGTTAAAAAGAGGTATCAACCTTATTTTATATTATTTTAGGCTGAACTCTGGGGTTTGAGTGACAATCTTCGCCCAATTGTCGAGCGATATTTTTGGGCGACACATTTAATGGCAGTAAAGTGTGCCAGCGCTAGTCAAATCAAGTCTGAAAGTTTAGCTGCCAAAGCTTTGATTGGTCTCTTAAGATACGCAGATTTGATACCTGCTGATTGGCTTTTTCTAGAAGCTGGAAAATACGCACAGGTAGTGTTTTTAATTTTTTTTAATTAATTTTTTTTTTTAAAGGTAGTATTTTTAATTTTTTTTTTTTTTTAGGATTCAAATTTTCTTCCACTTTAGAAAACCTAAGAAAGTAGGTGTCTCAGAAGTACAATTATGTTATGGCTTGAATATCAAGTGCCCATCAATTCGAAATATTATTGCATAATTTTTTTACATAAATTAATTACAAATGACACACAATAACATAATCTTGCTAATAGAATTACAAATACAACATGCTATTTGAAGCCGAATGAGTGAAGCATTTCATGAATGAAAAACGAATTTTCATATGAATGCTTCGGCGCAAAAGAAACCTCTTCAAAACGGATTAAATTCAAAATATAATCAGCATAATTCAATAAATACTAATCTAGGCTATGATACAAAAAACTAGGCTTAACCAGCTGTCGTCTTAACCTAACCTAGGTTAAGCTGCTGAGCTTAAAGTACACTGATGTTGCATAAAGCTGGTTCAGAAATAGGGATTGTTTTTTCAAACATTTAACATGAGATTCTAGCGATTAAAGAAAAGGCGAGTCCATAAAGTTTTCCATTCTCTAACCATTTAATCATACTGTCGCTCTTAAGGCTTTGAAGGCAAAAAGTCAAATTTTCAAACAGTTCGTGGTAACGAACTGTAAGTAAGGAGCGACCCAGCTCAATAGAAACCGAAAATCTAAAAATACTTAAAGTTTACAAAAATACTTTAAAACCGCATTAGAAATTTGTTTATATGAATTTTGTTACATTTTTAACACTCCGACAATTGTTTTGAGGGGGTTCAAACCCCCTCCTACATACGGCCTTGGTAGGAAGGAATCATTTCTTAATAAAACAAGAAAGCGTTGCCTATTCCTTTTTACCTAAGTTAGCATCATCTAAATAAAGAGTCAAAAGTGAGGAATGAACTGGTTTTTGCTTTTCTTCATGAAACACCCCCTTAGTGGTTTAGGCTACATTGACAGTGTTTTGCTCGAGCTTCCTAAATTTAATGGAAATCAGCGTCTCAATGATTCCCTCTTTTCTCTTATTGGTTGTCGTTAACATTAATAAAGATACACTAAATATACGACAAATAATAAAAATACGAAACAATAAAGATACGAAATAATAAAGATTGATAAGGTGATCATAATAAAGATGATAAACAATCATTGATAAGGATATGGCACTGTTAAGGCAGTCATAAAAAGTAATTTCTCGAAGCTAGCTGGTTAAAGTTAATGTTTTTTGTGCATTTATTTATTTTTTTAAAATACTATACAGCAAAAAGAAAAACATAAACAGCTAATTCATGTCACAGCACTACAAGGCTCTGGTTTCTTGCATTTGTCCTATATGCGCATATGTTAAGGTTACTAGGATACTTTTATTGCTAACTGTTTAAATGACAGCGTAATTTTCTAAGGTTTTCGTTTTGGCACAACCGTCACAGCGGTACAGCCAAAGATGGTCCCCCTAGATCTCACTACACCCCCTCGCCCTTCCCTTCAGGCAAGAACACCAATAATTATGTATAAACCTTGACGGCAATATAAAGGTCAATCAATTAGTCAACAGTCAATCATCTAAAATGGCGCTGCGTTGTTTAAAACTTGAGTGAATATGCTCTTCTATTAATATTTTATTTATATGACTGCCATTATCATTTATGTAATGGGCATATATTAAGCTCGTTAACTTAAAATAAAAAAGAAATACGTAAATAAATTGTAGCATACGTAAAAGAAAATCTTAAAAGAAACAGTGCTTACGATGTTCTGCCTTACTCCTTATCGTCTGAATGAGGCTTTCGAAAGGTGACCAAAATTTTGTGGGATTCAAGAAGAAGAAATAAAGATATACATTATGAAAAAGAGGAAGAAAATTCAAAATAGCATGTTAAAAGTAGGTTTTACAATCAACTGAAAGTGTAAATCATTTTTATGGCTGAATAAATAAAACTGTAACAAAATGTAACAAAAATTAAAACAAAATATAAGGTACTAAAGGTTACGACAAAAAGAAAACACTTTATTTCAAGGAATAAAACGTACTTTCTTTTATGAAATATGATGTGAGATAACTATGTCAAACTACAGAAAAGCATGTAGATTTAGAGTACATCAGCGGAAACGTTAGATTTTTTTGTTACTTTGTATTGTATCACTATCACACATATCTCTAGGGGTTACTTTCTACAAATGTCCACAGGATAAGGTTAAATATTAATTGGGAAACCTTTATTTCACGTAAGCCATAGCACATCTTCTAAAATCACAAACTAAAGTTAAGAAGACATTTGGGAAAAAATCGGACATTTGGAATTTTTAAAATATTTTTCGCTTTGCAGCAGATTTAATTTTTAAGCTAGGTTTGCAGTGTATTCTATTTGTTGCTATTATAGATGACGTTTAAGACATTTTAACTTTCAAAACTAATCCAAATTTTGTCTGTTTTGTCTCCTTTTGTTGTTTTCACTAAGAGCCGTGTTTCTCTCTGATTGCTCAATTTCTATTATTTTTCGTATGTCTTACTGTTTATTTTAACAGTATAAGTATTAATTGAAAATTATGAACATAAACGACGCTTAGAAACACAAATATCGAGCAATACTTAAAAATTAGAAAAAGAATTAAGTAAGCATCAATTTAAATATTAAGTAAGCAGATGTGAATATTGAGTTTGAGTATAAATATTATGACCAATTCTTGTAAAAAAAAAAAAAAAAAAATACAAATTATGAAAAATATATGATTACCGAAAAAATTCTTTAGTCTTTTTGTAGAATAAGCACAAAAATCCGACGATATACCAACAATCTTATTTCCCAATGTGCTAGAGGAATTATTGGAATTGCAATAGATTCTGTTGGAACAGCTGTGTATATCTACGGACAGTGGAATTACCATCTTTATGCACGGTAATTTAATTCAACCGATATAATGATTCCAGAGACAACATTGCTAAAAAACATAAGAAGAGCCCTACTGCCTTATACTTATCCTTTTCAAAATGTGTTGTAGTTCTAAATATATTTTGAAGCCTATACCTAAAGATCATATACCCATGTACCATATCTAAAGATTTTCTACATTAAGATGCGAAATATATGTGTTGTAGGCGGTAAAGCATGAAGGGTCAGGAGAAGCGCTTGTAGTCGTGTTTGCCTCAGGCGGATTGGCGCCACAGTGAGTTGTTAATAGTAGTAGTAGTAATAAAACTAGTTAGGTATAGACGTTTTTACTGTACTTGTTTATTTTCCCCTGCGGTGCTCATTGTACTAACATTGTACTAAAGGGGGATGGTAGATGGTAGACAATATTATTTTAGAGGGAAGTTTGATCCCACTTTACCGTCTTATTACATATTGCCTGTAAATTACCTTGACTGAAAGAAATTTTGAGAAATTATTTCCTAGATTGTCTCCCTTTCAGGACAAATCTCAGAGAGTAATTATCCACTTTATTTTCAGCGTCAAGAATGGTTGACAGCTGCTTTTATTCTGTACAACGCGGGGTTGGATCTTTGCGATGTCGTAGAAGAGGGCACTGTTAGTGATGGAATAGATCCAGTAGAATGGGAGGAATGGGCAGAGCTTGGAGTACCAATTGATCAGCTCCGACTGGAAGAGCTAAAATGCGAGGAGTCAAAGATTGAAAAGGCCCGAGATTGGGTCTTATCCATTTCATTAGATCCTAAAGCTGCTAAGGTACGTGTAATGTGATGTTTTCTTCGTCAGTTTCAAAGCAGAGGTGTACGCAGTCTAAAATTTTAACCTATGTATAGGCCAGACTAGAGCCGTCCAAAGAGGGGATGACCGGAACAAGCTGCCCCGGGCACCGTGGATGTGGGGAGTTGGTGCACCGCGGCCAGGGGGCTGGCAACTTTGACTGTCAGCCTTTAGAATGTTTCCTTTATAATGTTTCCATCTTTCTTATATATTTACTCTGGAGTTTCTTTTATAATGTTTCAATTGGAACAAAATATTACTGACATTCTGAATTGTAACAATTTAAACGATTTGGATAGCGTCTGCTTCGATTCATGGGAAACACACATACAAAGAAGAAAAATACTCACTGTTCAGGAATCGTGTTTTGTTTTTGTTTTTTTTACTTTCAACAAGGCTTTAAAATAAAAGCTAGATCTAAAAATAAAAACTAGAGCAGTGGTTCATTTTCGCTTGCCAAATATACATCAGCAGGGTGCTACGAAGATTTTTTGGCAGCAGGCTATTATTTGATACCGTATTTCTTGTTTCAAATATATGTTATTTACTTTCGTATGTCGTGATTCTGGCTGAATAGGGTCTGATCTAGTTCTGCTAGATGTCGCTAGTAAATAGAGTAGAGGGACAAAATCTATGTGAATAACGGTTGACTATTCTTTGAAGACATTTACTTTTCCTGGAAAAAATATTACTTCAGGCCTTTTTTTAAGTGTAGCTTACAGTTTCTCTGTTCTGCTTGTACATTCATTTAAATTATGGTCACGGCATGTCCTCTGTAGCTAATAATTGAATTCTTGAATTCGGCTTATAATCCGAATCTATTTTTAACGGACAATTTTTAAAGACTCAGAGACCGTTCAACCTGTGTGACCACTTTTCCATCTTTAACGAGACAGTTTACCTTAAGGAAACCAAATGGACCACTTACTAATTTTCTACAGACATAATAGATCTTTTCCTATCTCTGTGAACATTTTTACAGGCTGAGAGATCGTTTTCCCATTTTCTGCGTGCAGTTTTAGTATTTTCTTGTATTTCCGTAACTATTTTTGCAGGCTGTAAGACCGTTTAACAAGTGTGTCCGCTTTCTTATTCTCTGTGTAAAGACACAGTTTGCCTTAAGGGACTCAAAGAAAAAAATTTGCTACATACATGTTAGGTTCTTTTTCTATTCCTGTAACCGTTTTCACTACCCGAGAAACATTTTTACCAGTGTGTCTGAATGTACTATTACCTAATTTAACTGTATTTTTGATTTATTATACGGTACAAGATTGTATAAGAGGGGGGAAGAGGGGGTAAAACTTGAGATTCCATTAAAAACCTGATGGAATGGCCAATACTTACTAAAGCTCTCACTCATTTATGCAAATTAAACAGAATAAATTCAATTTTCATTCATTTGAAACATCTTATCCATTTAAAAGAATAAAAACAGATAAAAATTCTCAAAACTCACAATCATTTATTAGATTCATCCTCCATTTCGAATGCATACAAAACTTCCAATTCGCTTTTTTTTCTCTTACTTTTGCAAAAATTCTATGAATTTTCTAGATTGACAGTTCATTTGAAAGTTCTGTTTCATTCTTATTTCTCCTTATTTCTCCAAAATTCTCATATTAATTTCTCACTGAATTTAAATTTTACACTCTCTATTATTTCTCTTTTTATCGCCAATGATTTGGACTCTCCATTGAACTATGGACAGTAAGTCAAGGTTTTCGTAAAAGAAGAACCTATGCTATTTATTTTTCTTCCTTCATGTGAAATTAACTATGAGAGAAGTCCGTTTTTTTTTAAGAAATTTACAAGAGAGATAGAGAGAAAAAAATACATCTTACATTGTATCAGTCAGAATAGTTGAAAACTTTTAATTTATCATAAGATGCTTGAGATACACTAGTTCATGTCCGTTTTATGAAGTTCGGCTTCATTTTATCAAGTTCTTTTGCCATAGAATACGTTTCTTACTTACCGTCGGCGTCAACTAGGCGATGAACTGTCCTGACCGGCACCAACAGCTTTTGGAATTGCTTCCGACAACCTCGTCGATCTATCGGCTGTAGCTCTTCCAGTGAAACAGCCCTCCCAACGGAATGTATAGAATACATATCAGTCATAAATAAATTAAGTATACGTTTTCTAACTATGTTTAAGTTCTGAAGCGTAATCATTCCAGTTTTTCATGAGATGAGGATAGCCTACTGTACATGGAAGCCAAGAGCGACGTTAAAACCTAAAGCGAGCAGGAATTGCAGTAAATGGGAAGGGTTTAGCTGTTCACCTCAACGTCTAGCTTTCCTAATAGACCTTCAAATGGTGGTTAGATAAAAACCTATTAAAATGTAATAGATATATTCAATCGGTGATAAAAAAGGTTTTATTCACCTGCTTGACTTTAAAGGCATTCGTTCTATCCTCCATAATTAAATAAAATGTTTAGCAATGTATGTTAATTGAGGCAAATTACAAAATAAACTAAGATTATCATAATAAAAGGTAACTAGCACGCTCCCTTCCTCAGACTAATGATATCGTCTGATTATTTAGACTTAACCCCGTTTTTTGCTTTTAATTAAAACCGATTATTTTTCTAATTCATTTTTAAATGAAGTAAAACATTCCACCTAAAATATATTTAGTTTCGGATATCAACATTGGAGTCAATGACGCAGTTTATGAATTTCATGGAGGGGGGAATAGCAAGTGGATGCCTTCTGAACAGCTGTAGGCCTACTAAAAATCTCCAAAAAATAATATGTATGAAATGTATATTAATTAAGTCAAACTACAAAACAAACTAATATTATCATAAAGAGAGGTAACTACCCCACCCCCAATTTGTGATAACTTTCGATTGTTTTCAACTTAACACTGTCTGAACTTTCTTTCAAAACAATTAGTTTTAAGATTAAGATTAAGAATAAGAGCTAAGTATTCATTTAGCTCTTGCCAAGACAAGACGTGATGTGAATTGCCTGCCTAGATAAACCGGTTTAAAGCAGACTATGAGTGCTGCAAGCGATAATGACAGGTATGTTTATTTGCCTGTTTTGAACTTTATCCAAGTGAATTTTGAAGCGGGAATTGACGACGATATTATCGTGAGTCATGCGGTTGATTTTTTCGAGAATTCGGCTGTTTCAACTGCAAAGATTGAACTATATTCAGCTACAGTTCCATATGACTGTTGTCCTAAGCGCGTTGGCAATCAAGCAATTACAAATAATATCAGAGATCTGATTGATTTAATCTGGAAATGTGATTCTGAGAACGTAACTATTCCTATTTATGTGATTCGACTTCCAACCAAAGTTCCTACCATACCGGCTGTAGCATATTAACGCTTAGCTACCAAGATTAATAAAATTGACGGAGCTCTAGAAGTTATTGATTCTAAGCTCACAAATTATGATATGAATTTCCCGGCATTACCTACTGTCCCCGCGAATGATAATCTAGCCACAGTTGTTATCTCGAATGTGCCTATGGTTTTGAATAACCCAGCAAAACGTAGAGAGGTAATTAACAAGATCTCCGGTCATGAGGCAATTAGCAGCATACGGTCGTCTAACGATAAACTTGTTGTAAGAATCGATAATGTGGCCGTGAATGATTTTTGCAAGGCTGTGCCCTCAGTTTTAGCGAACTCTAAAGCCAAACTTAGCGAAAAGAAATATTTTGGTCTATTAAAGGGTATAGACACTGATTATGATATCTCTCGCCTTACTGAATACCCTGGAGCCTCTGACGTAACAAGGCTTGGTACTTTCCTTGCACTCAGAATTTCGTTTGTAGATGTTGCAACTAAGATCAATGCCATTAAAACTGGATTGAAAGTTGATTATGAATTTTTGCGCGTTTTTGAGTATTTTCATATCCCGCGTTGTTGCCATAGATGCCGTTCTCCTGACCACGTAGTTGCCAATTGCAGAAGCCCAGTCGTGAAATGCTCCCGATGCTCCGATCCCCACGAATCATCAAAGGACTCTCCCTGTCAGTTGTCCCCTAAATGCGCTAACTGTGGTGGAGACTATGTGTCTTATAGTTTGCGATGTCCCAAGTTGCGTGCTATTGCTACCAAAGGTATTGCCAAATGATATCTTTGCCTATCTCTATTTGTTCTTTTAATATTAATGGGACCAAAGATAAGGACATTTGTATTGATAATCTTCTTGATACATTTGATGTAGTCCTTTTTTAAGAACTTTTATTGCCGGCTGTGAGCGTAAATTTCCTTTGACGGAGCCCCGGCCACATTGTTTTTTCTAAAAATGCCCGAGGAACTCGTGGTCGTTCCTCCGGTGGGTTGGCTTGCGTGTTGAATCGGAAACTCTCTTCCCTTTCCCCATAGTGTTACGGATCTGATGATATTTATTTAGCCGTCAGGATTGGTGATCCTGTACTAGTCAATGTTAATTTGCCGCATAATAAGAATAATCTTGCGTCATTCACCCATTTTTTTAAAGCGTGCAAAAAATTGAAAAATTTGGTATCGGGTATTGAGAAACTTGGTTATGATTGGCTACTAATGGGTGACATGAACTGTGATATGACAATGTCCTCCCCCCCATGCGAGTCACTGCTCGAGTGCCCCCCCTTGGTTTCCGGATTCTGACAAAAGATCTTCCATTTACTTACAAACATGCCAGCGGCTCCCGGTCTAACCTTGACCACTGTGTATGCTCTGCTGGTGTTACAACTTCAACTGTCCAAGTTGATGAAGATGAAAGAGATTATGACCACATACCCATATCTCTGTGTGTGTCAGTCACATCTAAAATAACAATAAATGCTCCCCAATCCGTAGAAAAAAAGTAGTTTCAACGGTGAAAACGGAATCGTTGTGATTGGCCTCTATATGTGTCCACACTTGCAAGACTGCTCAGTACCGTTAATGTGCCTTATAACCTCATCTGTTGTGGAGTTACCTCACCCAGTGCTTGTTCGCAATTGAATATATAGTATCATCAAATTATTTTATGTTTGAAAAAAAACGAACAAGTAGCTGTCTCAATTGAACTTATTTGGTCCAACACGCGAAAGTTTGTTTGGAATTATGACCCTCTTTTGAAAAAAGTGAAAAATCAGGCCAAGCTATGGTTCGTATTTGGATTGCTTGTGGGCGTCCCTCTCGTGGTACTGTTTTTGATATTAAACGTAAAACGAAAACGGCTTATAAAAGACAACTGCGGTCCGTCCCTGAAGCTTGAGTTAATTTTCCAAACAGTTCGAAAGAGTGGAAGTTTGTGACGAATTCTTCTAAGTTTACTGATTAGAAGAGTGATAATATTCCGCAATCAGCTTGGATCCAACATTATTCTAATATTTTTTCCCGTGTTAATTTCGCTGTACATAGCTGATATTCCCAACTCCTTGCTAAGTGCCTTCCCGAAAAAATGCAACAAAAGCACGTCCCTCCTGTGTCAGCTGAGATAATTACTGATTCGATCAGGCGGCTGAAGTCTCAGTCTATTGATATTGATGGTATAAGTGTTTTTCATTTACGGAAAGATTCTCGAGAACTTGTAAAACATTTGCAGCTACTTTTTCAAATGTGTCTTTGCTGTTCTTTAGTGCCTGATAGTTTCCTATGTGGTACTGTTACCTCAATTGTAAAGAGAGGAAAAGACGTAAATAAATGTGATTCTTATAGGCCTATTACTGTCGCCTGCAATATTAGCAAACTTTTTGAATATGTGCTTCTTCCTTATATTATTGATTTTGTGAATTATGATGCTAATCAGTTTGGATTTAGAAAGGGGATTTCTTGTCAACATGCACATTGGGTGCTTGCTCTCCTTTTTAAGGATGCACAAACGAAAGGTCAATCATTACATATATGTGCTTTAGACATCTAAAGCTTTCGACAGTGTTGTGCACCCTCAGACTTTTTATTCTTTACATCAGCTTGGTATAAACCCATCGATTATTTCTCTGCTACGTTTTTGGTATTCGAATTCATATATGAGATTGAAATCGAATGGATGTGCTTTTGGAAATATTCCTGTTAAATGCGGGGTTAGGCAAGGAGGAGTTCTTTCGCCTCATTTTTTTAATGCTTGTACTTCGAGTGTGATTAATAAGAATCCCTCCAGTTGTTTTTTTGGTTTTTCGGAAGTGTCTTATTTAGCATATGCTGATGACCTCCTCCTGATCAGTTGTTCCAAAAGGAGGCTTGAACGGAATGTTAGCATGGTTGGATCTATGCTTAGTGAAATAGGCCTATCATTAAATACTTCGAAATGTGAATATTTACTTTTCAACGCTGTTAATCCCCCTGCTACTCCCCTTGCTTGCAACACCTTTATAGTACCTAGTGTCCCTGTTATCAAATGGCTTGGTATTTCCGTATGTGAATCCGTAGGAAGCATCCGGTGTAAATTTATTTGTGATTCGAAGGATAAGCTTAAAGCTGGTTATGCGAAAATAGTTGCAAATCGTGGACGTTTTAATAGGCATGGTCTTGCTAAACTCTACTGTAGTTTCTGTGACCATGCGATTTTATCCACTTCTGGGCTGTATCCGCTTTTTACTAAGCATGATCTGAAACAAATAAAGGTTAATTATTTTAGGTACTGTAAGTTCCTATTGTATTTGCCGCTTGCTGTGCGGAATAGGCGCCTTGTTGGTCGTTATGGTGCAAGAGCAATTCCGTCCTCGCTTGAAACGGTGTAAGCGAAGATCAGTCAGGATGCTAGTTTCCGGTTGGGCCCACATCACAGTCTTATCCGTTTTTTTTTTATTAGTGATTATATTTGTGGTTAGATTGTCGTTGTTCTTTTTCTTTTCTTTTTTTTGTATTACTCCACTATTTTACATTTATTGTACAGTGGGTTAAAAATAAAATAAATAAATAAATAATAAATAAAGTGAATCACAATATTCCACCTGATGTATTTATTTCAGGATATCAGTATTGGGGCCTATGGTAGACTTTTTAAATTTCCTGGAGGAAGAATGGCGGGTAGGATGCAGCGCTAAGCCTCCTATTGTAAAATTTAAAACTTATCAAAACGTAACAAATACAATCAGTTGGGGACAATAAAATTTTATTTACCTATCGGATTTTCAGGGAATTCTTCCCCTCGTCCATGGTAAACAAAAAACAAAAAAAAAACTATAAAATATTGTAAATGTATGTTAATTAAGGTAAAGTACAAAACAAACTTAGATTATCATAAAGAGAGGTGACTAGCCCTCCCCCAAATTTTTGGAAACTTTCGATTATTTTCAAACTTAACACTGTCTTAACTTTCGTATAAAACAATTAGTTTAAAGATTCACTCTCAAGTGAATTACAATATTCCACCCGTAATATTTATTTCAGGATGTCAGAATTGGGGCCAATGATAGACTTTTGAATTTCTTGGAGGAAGAATGGCGGGTAGGTGCATTCTGACAGGATGTACTGCTAAGCCTCCTATTGTAAAATTTAAAACTTATTAAAATGTAATAAATTCAACCAGTTGGTAACAACAAAATTTTATTTACATAATTTACAATTTATTTACATATTCTATTTACATTTACAAGATTTATATTTTATTTACATTTATTTACAAGGCTTTCAGGGCATACCTCTTCTCGTCCATAGTAAAAAAAATAATAAAGTGTTGTAAATGTATGTTAATTGAGGCATAAAGAAAGGTGACTAGAATCCCCAATCTTCAAATTTATAATAAATATTGATATTTTTAGGTTTAACGTCGCTTTATACTTTCATAAAAAAAATATTGTTTTTAAAATTCATCCTTAAATGAAGTAATACATTTTGATATATTTATTTTAGGATGTCAGCATTGGGGCCTATGATGGCCTTTCTGAATTTCTTGGAGGGAGAATGGCAAGTGGATGCGTCCTGACAGGATGTACCGCTAAGCCTCCTATTATGAAATTTGAATGCCAATTGGCTGCGTCGCGCACGGATTTCGATTTGCTTAGAAGCGGAGACAACTGGCCAGACTTGGAAAATTTCTTACAAAAATGGCTCGGAAGGCCTGTTGAGTAATTTATCTAAAGAGACACTCTTTTGGGAGGAGAAAGAGTCTTGGATACGGAAGAAAAATCATTTTTTCTGAAAATGTCCAGCTCTTTGGCCATGTTTTATTAATTTTGGTGCCTAAGAGGAGACTTTCCCCTCCTCCCCCAAACGATGTCTGTATAATTTACAACTTTTGTAAACAGCTTTTTATTATCATTTGCTGAAGTTTTTTAATAGATAAAAAAAAACATCTTGTCCACAAAACATTTAAACTTATGACTTTCCGATAAGGCTCAGGCGAGTTCCATAACGTCTTTCGAAATTCGAGTAAAAAACCCAAACAAAAAGTATATACTAAAGATGTCCCAAAATCAGCTCCTAATCTGTTAAACAATCGTGTCAGATATCAGACATGCTTTTAAGCACAGTTATTCCTAGGCTTGTTGGCACCAGGGGAACTATTAATTACAGAGGCCCCCCCCACCCTCTTGACTCAAAAATAAGCAAAAAAAGCCGAATCAAAGCAAAAAACTGGATCAAAGCGTTGACTACTTGTTGCATAATCAATTTATTCAAGTGATCCGTTTATGCTTATCAAGCAATATTTCTCCAACGACCAGAGGCTCAATACTGATAGGTAATCAAAGAAAAGTTAGTGATTATTTCTTAAATTACATTTAATCCTTATAATTTTTTTCGTAAAAAATGAAATTTCCTGAATGAGCTTGCTTTTAAAAGTGAGCATTCATAAAAAGAAAACTTTTAGAAAAAAACTAATGACGAACGAGCACAAACACTATACTTACCGATTCACCAAAAATTACTCAGTTGGACATCTGAAGGACATCTGAAGGACATCAAGGACATCAAAAATTATTCAGTTGGAAACGTAATACATACCATTTGTCTGTATGTTAAACACACAAGCACCCATTTTACCCACAGTTGGCTTAAGGGTGCCTCGTATGTAATTCCTTTCACGAGGAGGGGCGTGGAGGGGGGGGGAGACAATTTTTTTCAAAATACCAAAACAGGCGAATTACATAAAATATTCAGAAGCAATCATAAACATTCGGTAATTTCAAAGGAGAGGCCAGGGCAAAGGCCACATATACCTTCTGTTCTCCTTTGGATTAAGGTAATTCTGCAAAATTAAGTGATTTGAGTTTGATTTAAGTTTTTCGGACAAGCGCAAAGACTAGTTTTTTGGTTCAAATAAATAGATTTTTGGCTTAAGTTTCAGTATGCATTCCATGAAAATTTTTATGGTGAATTCAAAAATACGATCGCAGATTTTTCGTCGCCCTTACTTTTTGCTTAATACTTTACAAAACTTTCTTCTGTGAAATTTGGCTGTTAATGTTTTTCGAAAAATGTTACTTCCAACTATATTTAAAACTTTTTCTAGCATGGTTTTCTATACCAGATTTGAAAATTTGTCCTATACTTGCACATTTTTGCATGCTAATCTTATCAGTCTTTTTTTTATCTGAAAAGCCCAAAGTTTCAAACTAAAATCATAACAAGAAAACCATAAACTCAAAAGAAAGAGAAGAAAATACATTACACTGAACAGTTCTGTACAGACCGCTGTCTTGCAAAAACTTCCTATAAAATAGGAACACCATTTTATTGAAAAATTTTTAAATACGAGCAGTAATTATATTTATGAATACGTGTAAGTTATTTCTCGAAAGCGGCGCTATAATTTTTTATGAAAATTGGCATACTACCGTTGTCGGGTGTGAAAAAATGATCTAGATATGTCCCAGCTTTAGAAAAATTCTTTTAGGGCTTCAGTATCGGCAAAAACTCTTTTCATGTGAATAAAAATATATTATTTTTATTAGTTTTTACTATGTTTTACTTGGAATAGTTGTTAAACTCCATCTTTTGTCAAGTCTAAATACTTGTGTAGGGCCTAAATGACCTTAAAAATTCTTCTTCCCAAAAGAGAAAGTGGAGAAGGACGTAGTCGATACATCTTATCTGAATATTGATATAGGGACGTGTTTTGCTAATCGTTAGGTATCTTTTGTAAACTTGCATTTAATTATCTCTGCTTCTGAAGATGTGGGATATTAATGTAGTGCAATAAGCATTTTAATGTCGTGCAATTTTAATGTAGTGCAATTGCATTTGCAATTATAATGCAAAATGCAATAAGTATTTTAATGTAGTGCAATTTTAATGTAGTGCAATTGCATTTGCAATTATAATGCAAAATGCAATAAGTATTTTAATGTAGTGCAATTTTAATGTAGTGCAAATAAGTCCTAATAAAGCACAAACTATCACATTCAAGCTTGAGCTAATGATAGATGGTGCTACTTTCAAAATCTAATCCTTGTCAGCTGGATTGTGGCATCCCAGCAAACAAATCTTTCAATGACCGAACAACACCGTTTCATCCCACAAATTCTGACAACATATCAGCAAATGTTACAAAGAATAGCTCTGTATGTGTTCTGTCGGTTTATATTTGATTCGGTTGTTAATTTTATGCTGGATTTTCTTGTTTGTTTTAGTCAGTCAGAGCTAAACAGCCATTGACTAAGTTTTATTAAAATCCATTATTTATATTACAAAAGAGTCTTTGGACTGCATTCGACAATCCACTCACAGATTCTGAAAGGTAATACGGGCCAGTTTTCTTTAATGCTCCGTAGTTACATTTTGATGCTTAGATTCTGGTTGAATTTATGGAGCTAAACGAAGACAGACTAGTTAGAGCCGCTTTATTCGAACAGTTCGTGATAACGAACTATAAGTAAGGAGCGATGCGGCTCAATAATAACTGAAACTCTTAAGAAACGGAGTCTTGATAACAGTATTTACATCAAAAGAATCCAAATTTGGTGCGAATTCAAAATATGTAAAATTCGTCAAATTTAACGGTACCCAGTAAAGTTATAAGCCTTAGACAATTTGCCCAATTTTTGAAAAAAGGGGGAAGCACCCCCCAAAAATCAAGTGATCTTAATGAAAATCACTCCATCAAATTCAGCAAACTAGAGAACCCTACTGTAGAGGTTTCAAGCTCCTATGTACAAGAATTTAGGATTTTGTATTTTTTGCCAGAAGAAAGATCACGGCTCCGTTTTATTTTTTTTTTTTTTTTCTAAGGGGCTATCATATTGTAAAAGATAAGTCAGTTATAATTAAATATTGGGAGAGGGCTCATTTTATTGGGAATCAAAAGTTCTAGTGCCTTTTTTAAGTGACCATAAATGTTGGAGAGCAGCAAGCCCCCCTCCCCGGCTCATTTTTGCCCAAGTCATCCGATCAAAAAGTTGAGGTTGAAAAATGTAATTACTATGTCCTTGAGGATGACTTTACCCCCCACAGTTCCCGGGGGAAGGGCTGGAAATTATGAACTTTGCCCATTGTTTACATATAATATTGGTTATTGGGAAGTATGCCGATGTTTTCAGGAGGGATGTTTCAGGCAGCGTGGGGTTGTGAGGGGGTTATGTGGGAGGATCTTTCCATGTAGGAGTTTCTTATTGGGGAAGAGTAATTCCCATAATTAGGGATCCGAATTTCCAAGCAGTATTTAAAAAAACGATCAGAAATTATATAAAAAAAAGTTTTTTCAACTGAAAGTAAAGAGCAACATTAAAACTTAAAATGAACAGCAATTATTACGTTTATGAGGGGGTCTCCCCCTCGTCAATATCTCGCTCTGTACGTATTTTTGTAAGCACTTTTAAAAGAGCTATTTATCCTAATTAAACGGCCTTTGTGATTCAGGAGTCATTCTTAAAGAATTGAGACTAAATTTGCACTTTAGCGTAAAGAGCGAGGTATTAACGATGGGGCGATCCCTTTAATATACGTAATAATTCCTTTTCTTTTTAAGTTTTAATGTTGCTCCTTACTTTCAGTTGAAAACTAGTTTTTTTTTTATTTAATAAAGCTAAACGACGACTGATGCTTAAGAGTGGATCACGTGATTTACCTACAGATTAAGAAACCCAGGTACATTTTATTTTAGAGGGCGATGAAATTCAGTCTTGGCAGGGGTAGGTTGGCAATTCAGAGATATTGTAACATTGTTATCTGGCAAAATCTGGTATTGGGGAGGAACTGTTTCAAAATTCAATTTACCGGGCACGGTTTTATGCCAATGAATACAGCAAAGGGGTAATTGCCTTCCGTTTCGAAAATAGTAATAGTAATTACTATTCCGTTCCGTTTAGAAAATAGTAATTATATGTTTAAATACGCGTAAGTTATTTCTCGAAAGCGGCGCTATAATTTTTTCTAAAAATTGGCATACTACCGTTGTCGGGTGTGAAAAAATGATCTAGATATGTCCCAGCTTTAGAAAAATTCTTTTAGGGCTTCAGTATCGGCAAAAACTCTTTTCATGTGAATGAAAATATTTTATTTAAATTAGTTTTTATTATGTTTTACTTGGAATAGTTGTTAAACTCCATCTTTTGTCAAGTCTAAATACTTGTGTAGGGCCTAAATGGCCCTAAAAATTCTTCTTCCCAAAAGGGAAAGTGGAGAAGGAAGTAGTAAATTCATCTTATCTGAATAATAATAAAGGGACGCGTTTTGCTAATCGTTAGGTATATTTTGTAAACTTGCATTTAATTATCTCTGCTTCTGAAGATATGGGATTTTAATGTAGTGCAATAAGCATTTTAATGTAGTGCAGTTTTAATGTAGTGCAATTGCATTTGCAATTAAAATGCAAAATGCAATAAGTATTATAATGTAGTGCAATTTTAATGTAGTGCAAATAAGTCCTAATAAAGCACAAACTATCAAATTCAATCTTGAGCTAATGATAGATGGAGCTACTTTCAAAATCTAATCCTTGTCAGCTGGATTGTGGCATCCCAGCAAACAAAATCTTTCAATGACCGAACAACACCGTTTCATCCCACAAATTATGACAACATATCAGCAAATGTTACAAAGAATAGCTCTGTATGTGTTCTATCGGTTTATATTTGATTCGGTTGTTAATTTTATGCTGGATTTTCTTGTTTGTTTTAGTCAGTCAGAGCTAAACAGCCATTGACAGCCATTGAAAAGTTTTATTAAAATCCATTATTTATATTACAAAAGAGTCTTTGGACTGCATTCGACAATCCACTCACAGATTCTGAAAGGTAATACGGGCCAGTTTTCTTTAATGCTCCGTAGTTACATTTTGATGCTTAGATTCTGGTTGAATTTATGGAGCTAAACGAAGACAGACTAGTTAGAGCCGCTTTATTCGAACAGTTCGTGATAATGAACTATAAGTAAGGAGCGATACGGCTCAATAATAACTGAAACTCTTAAGAAACAGAGTCTTGATAACAGTATTTACATCAAAAGAATCCAAATTTGGTGCGAATTCAAAATATGTAAAATTCGTCAAATTTAACGGTACCCAGTAAAGTTATAAGCCTTAGACAATTTGCCAAATTTTTGAAAAAGGGGGGAAGCACCCCCAAAACATCAAATGATCTTAATGAAAATTACTCCATCAGATTCAGCATACCAGAGAACCCTACTGTAGAGGTTTCAAGCTCCTATGTACAATAATTTTGGATTTTGTATTTTTTGCCAGAATAAAGATCACGGCTCCGTTTTATTTTTTTTTTTTTTTTTTTTTTCTAAGGGGCTATAAAATTATAAAATATCAGTCCGTGATCATGAAAGATTGGGAGAGGGCTCATTTGATTGGGAAAAAAAAGTTCTAGTGCCCTTTTTAAGTGACCAAAAATGTTGAAGAGCAGCTAGCCCCCCTCCCCAGCTCATTTTTGCCAAAGTCATCCGATCAAAACTTTGAGATTGCCATTTTGTTCAGCATAGTCGAAAAATGTAATTACTATGTCCTTGAGGATGACTTTACCCCCCACAGTTCCCGGGGGAAGGGCTGGAAATTATGAACTTTGCCCATTGTTTACATATAATATTGGTTATTGGGAAGTATGCAGATGTTTTCAGGAGGGATGTTTCAGGCAGCGTGGGGTTGTGAGGGGGTTATGTGGGAGGATCTTTCCATGGAGGAGTTTCTTATTGGGGAAGAGTATTTCCCATAATTAGGGATCCGAATTTCCAAACAGTATTTAAAAAAAGATCAGAAATTATATAAAAAAAGTTTTTTCAACTGAAAGTAAGGAGCAACATTAAAACTTAAAATGAACAACAATTATTACGTTTATGAGGGGGTCTCCCCCTCGTCAATATCTCGCACTGTACGTATTTTTTTAAGCACTTTTAAAAGAGCTATTTATCCTAATTAAACGGCCTTTGTGATTCAGGAGTCATTCTTAAAGAGTTGAGACTAAATTTGCACTTTAGCGTAAAGAGCGAGGTATTAACGATGGGGCGACCCATTTAATATACGTAATAATTCCTGTTCTTTTTAAGTTTTAATGTTGCTCCTTACTTTCAGTTGAAAACTAGGTTTTTTTTTTATTTAATAAACCTAAACGACGACTGATGCTTAAGAGTGGATCACGTGATTTACCTACAGATTAAGAAACCCAGGTACATTTTATTTTAGAGGGCGATGAAATTCAGTCTTGGCAGGGGTAGGTTGGCAATTCAGAGATATTGTAACATTGTTATCTGGCAAAATCTGGTATTGGGGAGGAACTGTTTCAAAATTCAATTTACCGGGCACGGTTTTATGCCATGAATACAGCAAAGGGGTAATTGCCTTCCGTTTCAGGGCAGAAAAAAGGTATTTGATAGAAAGTGTGTGGCATGTTGAAGGGTGTAAGCTTGTCCCACCTTCTAAGGGAACTGTTGTAAGATTTGGACTATTTTTTTTGGGAGTACTCGGTACTTTCTGAGTTCAGGGGGGGGGGGGGTATTTGTAAGAGATTTATTTGCTGCTTCCTGACTTTCTTCAATGTTTTAACCCAAAGACAGCAAATCGAATCGGTGTGTATATACATAAATACTTGAAATAAGAAAAAGTTTTTGCGCTTAAGTTATTTTGTCTATAGTTTACATTGTGAAATTCGAGAATAAATATTATACGAACTCTTTCCGTCAAAGCCTCTTTTTTCTCGTGAATTCCTTTGCATTAGAACAAAAGGTCAAACAAAATGTAGAAAGTCTAAATTTTCTATTCTAGACTAAGAAGGAGTCATAAATTACTGTACAAAGGAGGAACATGCACAAAAGACAGGGCAAAATACAATATAATTGGGGTTGACGTCAAAATAATACATTTTCAAACGTCAAAATTTGCTATATAAAATGACACAGCCTACAGTCAAAATTGTTCAAAAAAAAAAAAAATGTGCAACAAACACCCCTTGAAAAGATTTTTGGAAACAAAGTTTGTTCGGAAAGTTTAAAGTCTTTTGATTATATTTGGGGAGCAGAATTTGCTGAAGGAATTCTTAAAACGAAGAAGTTTTAAAGGAAAAAAGATATGGTGCTCTTTTCAAGGGCTGAAAAATAAAGTACTGATAACCATTAAGCTATTTTTCTCGAAGTATTATTCTGTAAAAGTTAAAATTCGGTTAAAAGAGCCCTATTTGAGGGGATGGTAGCTTTCCTCATGTTTAGGTAAACCGTGATTTGATATTAAAAAGAAACAAAATAAAAAAAAAATTTCTTCAAATAAAAGTAGAGTGATATTAGGACATTAAACAAAAAAAAAAAAAAAAAATTATACATGGAATCCCTTATGAAATACAATTTCCTTGCGACACATGGGATTGAACCAGAGACCCTTCAATCGGTATCCGCAGCTTCATCCATTATGTCATCTCAAGGTATCATTGACAATAATTCTTCTATAACTTTATTCACTTACTTTAGACAGTAATAATTATAATGGCTGATGTACAGCTGCTTTTAGTGTAGCTTATATGAGATGTGAGGATTTATTAAGGTGTAAATTTGTAGCTGACAATATAATTTAGCTAGGAGGAAAGCTAATACATAACTTGATGTCTTTTTTAATCCCTTTCTAATTCAGTAATTGCTTCTGGAAGAAATTCAATTTTGAGTCTGTAATGAGGCTTTAAAAGGTAAAACATTTCATAGAAACCAAAACTTAAAAAAAAAATCCTAAAAAAAAACCGTTTAGCGAGAAAAGATAGTCATATATAGCCGATTCCTAAATGGTAATTTTTATTTTAAGCAGCTTCATTATCGAAACGTTACTATGGAAACAATTTTGCAGAAATTTTAAAGATTCAGAGACTCCTCAATAATGACGTCATTTTGACTCTGACATCAATTTATTTTTTTTTCGATTTTGTCCAATGAAATACAAACTTGCGACACACTTTTTTTTTACGAAATGAAGATATGAAGTATATCCTTAAATTTCAGAAAGAACTTTTATTATTATTATTATTAGAATCATTTTGCTCAATGGATACAAGAATAAGAAGGTATTTTCTAAGCTACTTAGAGGAAACGATTGCTCACTGGCATCTATGCCCTTCTTTTGAGTAAAATTTTGTCTTCTGTTCAATTGACTCTCTATGATCTGTTCTATTTCTCTGACCGGGGACCTGATTTTTCAGAACTCCATGATTTTCCTGTTTAAAAATTTAGGTTCAAATCACTTCAACAGTCGATAGATTTTTTGACTTTATTGGAAAAAAAAAATGAAGTTTTGCTTGTTTCTCAACGCTAAAAGTATTTCCCAGTGATTTAACTTGTTAAGGGCCAGACAGACGTAATTTTTGGGCATCGATTTCAGCAGCTTAGCGGGCAAACAATAGGGGTACAAAAACGGTGTCCTTTGTTGATGTTCAAAACTAAATATCATGGATACCAATAATATACTGCAGTTTATCAATAGTAGCTTAATTTACCTCCACTCAGTTCTTTTGATCTTCCTGCTGAAGAGAAGAAACCGATTGAAGATTTAAATACCCCACGAAGAATTTTTTTTTTGATGATTACGATGAAATTTGGTGCCGTTTCCCACAGAAACTAGGGCATTGAAAACTACAACATTTTTCAACTACGAAACGCTGCCGTCTTCTTTGCAATTCGTTGCGGATTTGGCAAATCGGTGCCGGAAAAAGCTATGTGTATCCAGTCCTTTAGCTTTACTTGTGATAACTGTGGCGTGAAAAAGAGAGAGAGAGAGAGATCACTGCTATCCATGCAAAAATGCGATTTTCTTCTTTGTCAAGTTGGAGGTGGGGAGTCAAAATCTCCAGTTTAGAGTGTTCGATAATGATCAATTTAGTGGTGCACTTTTCATTCCAATCTGACGCCATATTTGAGGTGATTCAAGACCGTTCTCAAATTCTAGAAATTTGTTTTTCGCAATAAACTCTGCTAAAAATGTTTTGATTTCATTATAATGTTTTTCTTAAACGTGTTTCAAATTTTTGGTTACTTTTGGGTATAGATAGCTCTTTACTAGATTGCAATTATTGCTACAATCATGATTTTATGCACTTTTCCTTTGTTTGGAAACTGAGGAGAATACAAAGAGAGGATGAATATCTATTAAATATTTCACTTTCCATATCGCTATTTTTATACTGAAAAGTAAAATTATTATTAAAGAAAGAAAATGGTGTGACTAATCTTTATGGATACTTTCTCATGCTGTTTTTACACAAAATCTAGGTTTCCATGACACAAAGAGCAAATAGTTCAAGTTTAAAGATGCAAAGTGGATTTTCGTTCATACACTAGCAATAAATGAAATAGGAGCATAAATACAATCGAATAATATGTTGTTTTCTTACATATTCAACAATATCTGACATGAAATGGATTGATTTTCAGAACCACTGGCCAGCACTCTTCCTAATAGAACCCTTCTTGACTTACGATCGTCTGAGGGCCCATGAGCAGGGTTGCCAACTGAACACATTTTACATTAAGAGGACAGATTCCCATGTGCCGGGAAACAACGACATTAAAGGGCAAAAAATACACATTTTAGAAATTTAAATATAGGCCAAGGGCGGGTGGGTTTAGTGACTTAGTGTTTTCGGGATCAATAGAACTAATCAACTCAAAGATGATTTCTTTGTTAACCAGCCAGCCAATTCTTCGTTCTTCCATTCCTTTTAAGTATTTTTGTTTATTTTTGTCTAATTTCGACATTTTGTTTCTACAAGAACATCTTTTGCCTAGGTGAGTTTGAACTCCCTTCGCAGGAGTAAAAAACACTTGGTTTTCGGTAGAAGTGCGAAAACCACGTAGCAAAGATCACAATCAAAGAAAAAGTAGAATCATCTGCTGCTGTGTATACTTGCAAAGCTGAAAATGAAGCTGGCAAGACAGAGACGTCTTGCATTACAGTTGCACTCCAATCTTTTTGGTTACTTAAAAAGGGACAAGAACTTTTAATTTTCTTATAAGAGTCCTCTCCCAATATTCTAGGACCATTGCCTCGATACGATCACCCTTGCTTTGGTAAGAAAAAAAAAAAAAAAAAAAAAAAACAATATCTGTGATCATTCTTCTGGGAAAAAACGAAACATAGTTCCACAATTTTGCAGAAGGGAGCTTGAAACCCCTACGGTTTTTTGCTATTTTTGCTAAAATTTTTTTGATTAAAATTATTTGTAGATGTATAAGAACTAAAAATTCTTTTTAGTAGTTTCGTACTCAACTTTTAGTTAACTAAAATTCCGTTCGTTAAAAAAAAAACGTTCAAATTTAACTAAAAAAAAAAGAAGCAATCATAAACATTCGGTAATTTCAAAGGAGAGGCCAGGGCAAAGGCCACATATACCTTCTGTTCTCCTTTGGATTAAGGTAATTCTCCAAAATTAAGTGATTTAAGTTTTTCGGACAAGCGCAAAGACTAGTTTTTTAGTTCAAATGAATAGATTTTTGGCTTAAGTTTCAGTATGCATTCCATGAAAATTTTTATGGTGAATTCAGAAATACGATCGCAGATTTTTCGTCGCCCTTACTTTTTGCTTAATACTTTACAAAACTTTCTTCTGTGAAATTTGGCTGTTAATGTTTTTCCAAAAATGTTACTTCCAACTATATTTAAAACTTTTTCTAGCATGGTTTTCTATACCAGATTTGAAAATTTGTCCTATACTTGCACATTTTTGCATGCTAATCTTATCAGTCTTTTTTTTTATCTGAAAAGCCCAAAGTTTCAAACTAAAATCATAACAAGAAAACCATAAACTCAAAAGAAAGAGAAGAAAATACATTACACTGAACAGTTCTGCATAGACCGCTGTATTGCAAAAACTTCCTATAAAATAGGAACACCATTTTATTGAAAAATTTTTAAATACGAGCAGTAATTATATGTATAAATACGTGTAAGTTATTTCTCGAAAGCGGCGCTATAATTTTTTCTAAAAATTGGCATACTACCGTTGTCGGGTGTGAAAAAATGATCTAGATATGTCCCAGCTTTAGAAAAATTCTTTTAGGGCTTCAGTATCGGCAAAAATCTTTTCATGTGAATGAAAATATTTTATTTTTATTAGTTTTTACTATGTTTTACTTGGAATAGTTGTTAAACTCCATCTTTTGTCAAGTCTAAATACTTGTGTAGGGCCTAAATGACCTTAAAAATTCTTCTTCCCAAAAGGGAAAGTGGAGAAGGAAGTAGTAGATGCATCTTATCTGAATATTAATATAGGGACGCGTTTTGCTAATCGTTAGGTATATTTTGTAAACTTGCATTTAATTATCTCTGCTTCTGAAGATGTGGGATTTTAATGTAGTGCAATAAGCATTTTAATGTCGTGCAATTTTAATGTAGTGCAATTGCATTTGCAATTATAATGCAAAATGCAATAAGTATTTTAATGTAGTGCAATTTTAATGTAGTGCAATTGCATTTGCAATTATAATGCAAAATGCAATAAGTATTTTAATGTAGTGCAATTTTAATGTAGTGCAAATAAGTCCTAATAAAGCACAAACTATCACATTCAAGCTTGAGCTAATGATAGATGGAGCTAACTTTCAAACTCTAATCCTTGCCAGCTGGATTGTGGCATCCCAGCAAACAAATCTTTCAATGACCGAACAACACCGTTTCATCCCACAAATTATGACAACATATCAGCAACTGTTACAAAGAATAGTTCTGTATGTGTTCTGTCGGTTTATATTTGATTCGGTTGTTAATTTTATGCTGGAATTTCTTGTTTGTTTTAGTCAGTCAGAGCTAAACAGCCATTGACTAAGTTTTATTAAAATCCATTATTTATATTACAAAAGAGTCTTTGGACTGCATCCGACAATCCACTCACAGATTCTGAAAGGTAATACGGGCCAGTTTTCTTTAATGCTCCGTAGTTACATTTTGATGCTTAGATTCTGGTTGAATCTATGGAGCTAAACGAAGACAGACTAGTTAGAGCCGCTTTATTCGAACAGTTCGTGATAACGAACTATAAGTAAGGAGCGATGCGGCTCAATAATAACTGAAACTCTTAAGAAACAGAGTCTTGATAACAGTATATACATCAAAAGAATCCAAATTTGGTGCGAATTCAAAATATGTAAAATTCGTCAAATTTAACGGTACCCAGTAAAGTTATAAGCCTTAGACAATTTGCAAAATTTTTTAAAAAGGGGGGAAACACCCCCAAAAAATCAAATGATCTTAATTAAAATTACTCCATCAAATTCAGCATACTAGAGAACCCTACTGTAGAGGTTTCAAGCTCCTATGCACAAGAATTTAGAATTTTGTATTATTTGCCAGAAGAAAGATCACGGCTCCGTTTTATTTATTTATTTTTTTTTTCTAAGGGTCTATCATATTGTAAAAGATCAGTCAGTGATCATGAAAGATCGGGAGAGGGCTAATTGTATTTGGAATAAAAATTTCTAGTGCCCTTTTTAATTTACCATAAATGTTGAAGAGCAGCAAGCCCCCCGCCCCCGCTCATTTTTGCCCAAGTCATCCGATCAAAAAGTGGAGGTTGAAAAATGTAATTACTATGTCCTTGAGGATGACTTTACCCCCCACAGGTCCCGGGGGAAGGGCTGGAAATTATGAACTTTGCCCATTGTTTACATATAATATTGGTTATTGGGAAGTATGCAGACGTTTTGAGGAGGGATGTTTCAGGCAGCGTGGGGTCGTGAGGGGGTTATGTGGGAGGATCTTTCCATGTAGGAGTTTCTTATTGGGGAAGAGTAATTCCCATAATTAGGGATCCGAATTTCCAAGCAGTATTTAAAAAAACGATCAGAAATTATATAAAAAAAGTTTTTTCAACTGAAAGTAAGGAGCAACATTAAAACTTAAAATGAACAGCAATTATTACGTTTATGAGGGGGTCTCCCCCTTGTAAATATCTCGCTCGGTACGTATTTTTTTTTAGCACTTTTAAAAGAGCTTTTAATTCTAATTAAACGACCTTTGTGATTCAGGAGTCATTCCTAAAGAGTTGGGACAAAATTTGCACTTTAGCTTAAAGAGCGAGGTATTAACGATGGGGCGACCAATTTAATATACGTAATAATTCCTGTTCTTTTTAAGTTTTATTTTTGCTCCTTAATTTCAGTTTAAAACTTGTTTTTTTTTTATTTAATAAAGCTAAACGACGACTGATGCTTAAGAGTGGATCACGTGATTTACCTACAGATTAAGAAACCCAGTTACATTTTATTTTAGAGGGCGATGAAATTCAGTCTTGGCAGGGGTAGGTTGGCAATTCAGAGATATTGTAACATTGTTATCTGGCAAAATCTGGTATTGGGGAGGAACTGTTTCAAAATTCAATTTACCGGGCACGGTTTTATGCCAATGAATACAGCAAAGGGGTACTTGCCTTCCGTTTCAGGGCAGAAAAAAGTTCTTTGATAGACCGTGTGTGGCATGTTGAATGGTGTAAGCTTGACCCACCTTCTATGGGAACTGTTGTAAGATTTGGACTATTTTTTGTGGGAGTACTCGGTACTTTCTGATTTCAGGGGGGGGGGTATTTGTAAGAGATTTATTTGCTGCTTCCTGACTTTCTTCAATGTTGTAACCCAAAGACAGCAACTCGAATCGGTGTGTATATACATAAAGACTTGAAATAAGAAAAAATTTTGCGCGTAAGTTATTTTGTCTATAGTTTACATTGCGAAATTCGAGAATAAATACTATACAAACTCTTTCCGTCAAAGCCTCTTTTTTCTCGTGAATTCCTTTGCATTGGAACAAAAGGTCAAACATAATGTAGAAAGTCTAAATTTTCTATTCTAGACTAAGAAGGAGTCATAAATTACTGTACAAAGGAGGAACATGCACAAAAGACAGGACAAATTACAATATAATTGGGGTTGACGTCAAAATAATACATTTTCAAGCGTCAAAATTTGCTATATAAAATGACACCGCCTACAGTAACAATTGTTAAAAAAAAAAAAAAAATGTGCAACAAACATCCCTTGAAAAGATTTTTGGAAACAAAGTTTGTTCGGAAAGTTTAACGTCTTTTTTTTATATTTGGGGAGCAGACTTTGCTGAAGGAATTATTAAAACGAGGAAGTTTTCAAGGAAAAAAGGTGTGGTGCTTTTTTCAAGGGATGAAAAATAAAGTACTGATAACCATTAAGCTATTTTTCTCGGAGTATTATTCTGTAAAAGTTAAAATTAGTTTAAAAGAGCCCTATTTGAGGTGATGGTAGCTTTCCTAATTTTTAGGTAAACCGTGATTTGATATTAAAAAGAAAAAAAATAAAAAAGAAATTTCTTCAAATAAAAGTAGAGTGATATCAGGAAATTAAACAAAAAAAAAAAAATTATACATGGAATCCCTTATGAAATACAAGTTCCTTGCGACACATGGGATTGAACCAGAGACCCTTCAATCGGTATCCGCAGCTTCATCCATTATGTCATCGCAAGGTATCATTGACAATAATTCTTCTATAATTTTTTTCACTTACTTTAGACAGTAATAATTATGATGGCTGATGTACAGCTGATTTTAGTGTAGCTTATATGAGATGTGAGGATTTATTAAGGTGTAAATTTGTAGCTGACAATATAATTTAGCTAGGAGGAAAGCTAAAACATAACTTGATGTCTTTTTCAATCCCTTCCTAATTCAGTAGTTGCTTCTGGAAGAAATTCAATTTTGAGTCTGTAATGAGGCTTTAAAAGGTAAAACATTTCATAGAAACCAAAACTTAAAAAAAAAATTATAAAATAAAACTGTTTTGCGAGAAAAGATAGCCATATATAGCCGATTCCTAAATGGTAATTTTATTTTAAGCAGCCTCATTATCGAAACGTTACTATGGAAACAAATTTGAAGAATTTATAAAGATCCAGAGACTCCTCAATAATGATGTCATTTTGACTCTGACATCAATTTTTTTTTTCGATTTTGTCCAATGAAATACAAACTTGCGACACACTTTTTTTTTTACGAAATGAAGATATGAAGTATATCCTTAAATTTCAGAAAGAACTTTTATTATTATTATTATTAGAATCATTTTGCTCAATGGATACATGAATAAAAATGTATTTTCTAACCTTTTCTAGGGGAAACGATTGCTCACTGACATCTATGTCCTTCGTTTGAGTAGAATTTTGTCTCCTATTCAATTGACTCTCTATGATCTGTTCTATTTCTCTGACCGGGGACCTGATTAATAATTTTTTTCAGAATTCCATGATTTTCCTCTTTAAAAATTTAGATTCAAATCACTTCAACAGTCGATAGATTTTTTTGACTTTATTGAAAAAAAAAATGAAGTTTTGCTTGTTTATAAACGCTAAAAGTATTTTAAATTGATTTAAATTGTTAAGGGCCAGACAGATGTCATTTTTGGGCATCGATTTAAGCAGCTTAGTGGGCAAACAATAGGGGTACAAAAACGGTGTCCTTTGTTGATGTTCAAAACTAAATATCATGGATACCAATAATATACTGCAGTTTATCAATAGTAGCTTTAATTTACCTCCACTTAGTTCTTTTGATCTTCCTGCTGAAGAGAAGGAACCGATTGAAGATTTAAATACCCCACGAAGAATTTTTTTTTGATGATTACGATGAAATTTGGTGCCGTTTCCTACAGAAACTAGGGCATTAAAAACTACAACATTTTTCAACTACGA
The DNA here is from genome assembly GCF_049724085.1 of Artemia sp. Qi Xiang Cuo. Taxonomy (NCBI): domain Eukaryota; kingdom Metazoa; phylum Arthropoda; class Branchiopoda; order Anostraca; family Artemiidae; genus Artemia; species Artemia sp. Qi Xiang Cuo. The sequence goes on along the minus strand of NC_142804.1, from coordinate 62,227,886 downwards.
AACGCTGCCGTCTTCTTTGAAATTCGTTGCTGATTTGGCAAATCGGTGCCGGAAAAAGATATGTGTATCCAGTCCTTTAGCATTACTTGTGATAACTGTGGCATGAAAAAGAGAGAGAAAGAGATCACTGTTATCCATGCAAAAATGCGATTTTCTTCTTTGTCAAGTTGGAGGTGGGGAGTCAAAATCTCCAGTTTAGAGTGTTCGATAATGATCAATTTAGTGGTGCACTTTTCATTCCAATCTGACGCCATATTTGAGGTGATTCAAGACCGTTCTCAAATTCTAGAAATTTGTTTTTCGCAATAAACTCTGCTAAAAATGTTTTAATTTCATTATAATGTTTTTCTTAAACGTGTTTCAAATTTTTGGTTACTTTTGGGTATAGATAGCTCTTTACTAGATTGCAATTATTGCTACAATCATGATTTTATGCACTTTTCCTTTGTGTGGAAACTGAGGAAAATATAAAGAGAGGATGAATATCTATTAAATATTTCACTTTCCATACCGCTATTTTTATACTGAAAAGTAAAATTATTATTAAGGAAAGAAAATGGCGTGAATAATCTTTATGGATACTTTCTCGTGCTGTTTTTACACAAAATCATCGTCAAAACAAAATCTTTTCTGTATCTGAGCGATAGCCTCTTTAAAAAACTCGTAAGCTGACAAATAAATTTTTTCAGTCTCGGCTTTTAGCTTCTCCTTTTGGTAGTCAGGCTGATCATTAGTATTCACATCACAGGTCAACTTAGCAATTCCTTCTACTGCATCTAATCCGAGGTAAATAGTTTTCAGAGGGAAGTGCTGCAAACCATTTTCAGGATCAACGGTCATTCCCTTTTCTTGAACATACTTGGTGGTCATGAAATTTAGTGACAAAGTCTTTACAAGTTTCACTGTCTCTTCTTTCAAAACATGAAACAACAGGGCATCTGCTCGGAACATTGTATTAAATTCTGTTAATAGTCCAAGGATGTATTCCATAAACATCATCATGACTTTCATAATTGGATTCTATAATGCATTAAACACAAGCTCATTTCCATACGTGGGGTCCTCAAATTCCAAATTCCGGAAATGAAGCTACAGGAGTCCCAAAGCTGAAGAATCCGTTTTAAACACGCATGAATTTAGAGCCATCTTGCTTGTCCAGGTGCAAGAATTTTCAGCCAGTCAATGTTACAAAAGTCCTGGAATTCTACAAAAGTGCTGACTCGGTTTGCACTGTTTGCAAAGTGCATTATAAATCGTCCTGCATAGAATTTCCAAAGTTTTTGGAAGCTTTTTACAAGCATAAGATACCACAAGATGGATCTGGTGGTAACTACACTTCATTACAGTAACCTATGGGTACTTTTCCTTGATAAGTGAAGAAATAGAGTGATGGGCCCCATCACAACGCTTGCATCATCACTGCAGAAACCAATCCAATTGGTCAGTGGATCTCCATCTTTTTCCGGACCTGCAGAGAATTCCTCAGTGTTGGGAACAGCATTTCGACAGTTCTGTCAGTATATTCAATAAGGTCGATTAAATCCATTTCTGTTTCCAAATTCTCGTTTGAAAAACAAACACATATGGCCAACTGTTTAGCAGTTGCAACATCAGTCATCTCATCAATTCTGATCGAAAAAGGGTTTTCTTTTTCAGATACTCCACCAGCATCTCCTTGTAATACACTGGCAGGCCCTGGTGGACTATGTTCGTCCCTTTCTGATTACCCAATCTTACTTTAACAGTAACTTTTTGATGTGGCATAATTTTCAAAAATGGGACTAACTTGTCAACCAGCAAAAATGGTAAATTGTTTTTAATAAGAAATGCTGCAATTTTCACCCCTGTATCTTGTACTGGATCATTTGATGCACATCCCAGGAGCTGAGTTACAGGCTTTGTAACTGAATTGAAAGTTTTGAAGTTATACTTGTTTTTCCCTGACTGGGAATGTTTTCTCAAAGCTGTCTTCCCTTCTTCAAATGAAAATTTGACTGAGCATGCCAAGCACCAAGCCGATTCTTCTTTAGATTTCTTTGTTAACGAGCCAGCCAATTCTTCGTTCTTCCATTCCTTTTAAGTATTTTTGTTTATTTTTGTCTAATTTCGACATTTTGTTTCTACAAGAACATCTTTTGCCTAGGTGAGTTTGAACTCCCTTCGCAAGAGTAAAAAACACTTGGTTTTCGGTAGAAGTGTGAAAACCACGTAGCAAAGATCACAATCAAAGAAAAAGTAGAATCATCTGCTGCTGTGTATACTTGCAAAGCTGAAAATGAAGCTGGCAAGACAGAGACGTCTTGCATTACACTTGCACTCAATTCTTTTTGGTTACCTAAAAAGGGACAAGAACTTTTAATTTTATTATAAGAGTCCTCACCCAATGTTCTAGGACCATTGCCACGATACGATCACCCTTGCTTTGGTAAGAAAAAAAAAAAAAAAAAAAAAAAAAAAAATCTCTGATCATTCTTCTGGGAAAAAACGAAACAGTTCCACAATTTTGCAGAAGGGAGCTTGAAACCCCTACGGTTTTTTGCTATTTTTGCTAAAATTTGTTTGCTTAAAATTCTTTGTAGATGTATAAGAACGAAAAATTCTTATTAGTAGTTTCGTACTCAACTTTTAGTTAACTAAAAATCCGTTCGTTAAAAAAAAACGTTCAAATTTAACTAAAAAAAAAGAAGCAATCATAAACATTCGGTAATTTCAAAGGAGAGGCCAGGGCAAAGGCCACATATACCTTCTGTTCTCCTTTGGATTAAGGTAATTCTCCAAAATTAAGTGATTTAAGTTTTTCGGACAAGCGCAAAGACTAGTTTTTTGGTTCAAATAAATAGATTTTTGCCTTAAGTTTCAGTATGCATTCCATGAAAATTTTTATGGTGAATTCAGAAATACGATCGCAGATTTTTCGTCGCCCTTACTTTTTGCTTAATACTTTACAAAACTTTCTTCTGTGAAATTTGGCTGTTAATGTTTTTCCAAAAATGTTACTTCCAACTATATTTAAAACTTTTTCTAGCATGGTTTTCTATACCAGATTTGAAAATTTGTCCTATACTTGCACATTTTTGCATGCTAATCTTATCAGTCTTTTTTTTATCTGAAAAGCCCAAAGTTTCAAACTAAGATCATAACAAGAAAACCATAAACTCAAAAGAAAGAGAAGAAAATACATTACACTGAACAGTTCTGTACAGACCGCTGTCTTGCAAAAACTTCCTATAAAATAGGAACACCATTTTATTGAAAAAATTTTAAATACGAGTAGTAATTATATGTTTAAATACGCGTAAGTTATTTCTCGAAAGCGGCGCTATAATTTTTTCTAAAAATTGGCATACTACCGTTGTCCGGTGTGAAAAAATGATCTAGATATGTCCCAGCTTTAGAAAAATTCTTTTAGGGCTTCAGTATCGGCAAAAACTCTTTTCATGTGAATGAAAATATATTATTTTTATTAGTTTTTACTATGTTTTACTTGGAATAGTTGTTAAACTCCATCTTTTGTCAAGTCTAAATACTTGTGTAGGGCCTAAATGACCTTAAAAATTCTTCTTCCCAAAAGGGAAAGTGGAGAAGGACGTCGTAGATGCATCTTATCTGAATATTAATATAGGGACGCGTTTTGCTCATCGTTAGGTATATTTTGTAAACTTGCATTTAATTATCTCTGCTTCTGAAGATGTGGGATATTAATGTAGTGCAATAAGCATTTTAATGTAGTGCAGTTTTAATGTATTGCAATTGCATTTGCGATTAAAATGCAAAATGCAATAAGTATTTTAATGTAGTGCAATTTTAATGTAGTGCAATTGCATTTGCAATTATAATGCAAAATGCAATAAGTATTTTAATGTAGTGCAATTTTAATGTAGTGCAAATAAGTCCTAATAAAGCACAAACTATCACATTCAAGCTTGAGCTAATGATAGATGGTGCTACTTTCAAACTCTAATCCTTGCCAGCTGGATTGTGGCATCCCAGCAAACAAATCTTTCAATGACCGAACAACACCGTTTCATCCCACAAATTATGACAACATATCAGCAACTGTTACAAAGAATAGTTCTGTATGTGTTCTGTCGGTTTATATTTGATTCGGTTGTTAATTTTATGCTGGAATTTCTTGTTTGTTTTAGTCAGTCAGAGCTAAACAGCCATTGACTAAGTTTTATTAAAATCCATTATTTATATTACAAAAGAGTCTTTGGACTGCATCCGACAATCCACTCACAGATTCTGAAAGGTAATACGGGCCAGTTTTCTTTAATGCTCCGTAGTTACATTTTGATGCTTAGATTCTGGTTGAATTTATGGAGCTAAACGAAGACAGACTAGTTAGAGCCGCTTTATTCGAACAGTTAGTGATAATGAACTATAAGTAAGGAGCGATACGGCTCAATAATAAATGAAACTCTTAAGAAACGGAGTCTTGATAACAGTATATACATCAAAAGAATCCAAATTTGGTGCGAATTCAAAATATGTAAAATTCGTCAAATTTAACGGTACCCAGTAAAGTTATAAGCCTGAGAAAATTTGCACAATCTTTGAAAACAGGGGGTAGTACTCCTAAAAAGTCAAATGAATTTAATTAAAATTACACCCTCAGATTCAGCATACTAGAGAACCCTACTGTAGAGGTTTCAAGCTCCTATGTACAAGAATTAAGGATTTTGTATTTTTTGCCAGAAGAAAGATCACGGCTCCGTTTTATTTATTTATTTTTTTTTTTTTTTTCTCAGGGTCTATCATATTGTAAAATATAATTCAGTGATCAATAAAGATCGGGAGAGGGCTCATTTGATTGGGAATCAAAAGTTCTAGTGCCTTTTTTAAGTGACCATAAATGTTGGAAAGCAGCAAGCCCCCCTCCCCGGCTCATTTTTGCCAAAGTCATCCGATCAAAAATTTGAGGTTGAAAAATGTAATTACTATGTCCTTGAGGATGACCTTACCCCCCACAGTTCCCGGGGGAAGGGCTGGAAATTATGAACTTTGCCCATTGTTTACATATAATATTGGTTATTGGGAAGTATGCCGACGTTTTCAGGAGGGATGTTTCAGGCAGCGTGGGGTCGTGAGGGGGTTATGTGGGAGGATCTTTCCATGTAGGAGTTTCTTATTGGGGAAGAGTAATTCCCATAATTAGGGATCCGAATTTCCAAGCAGTATTTAAAAAAACGATCAGAAATTATATAAAAAAAAGTTTTTTCAACTGAAAGTAAGGAGCAACATTAAAACTTAAAATGAACAGCAATTATTACGTTTATGAGGGGGTCTCCCCCTCGTCAATATCTCGCTCTGTACGTATTTTTTTTAAGCACTTTTAAAAGAGCTATTTATCCTAATTAAACGGCCTTTGTGATTCAGGAGTCATTCTTAAAGAATTGAGACTAAATTTGCAATTTAGCTTAAAGAGCGAGGTATTAACTATGGGGCGACCAATTTATTATACTTAATAATTCCTTTTCTTCTTAATTTTTATTGTTGCTCCTTACTTTCAGTTTAAAACTAGGTTTTTTTTTATTTAATAAAGCTAAACGACGACTGATGCTTAAGAGTGGATCACGTGATTTACCTACAGATTAAGAAACCCAGTTACATTTTATTTTAGAGGGCGATGAAATTCAGTCTTGGCAGGGGTAGGTTGGCAATTCAGAGATATTGTAACATTGTTATCTGGCAAAATCTGGTATTGGGGAGGACCTGTTTCAAAATTCAATTTACCGGGCACGGTTTTATGCCAATGAATACAGCAAAGGGGTAATTGCCTTCCGTTTCAGGGCAGAAAAAAGGTATTTGATAGAAAGTGTGTGGCATGTTGAAGGCTGTAAGCTTGTCCCACCTTCTCAGGGAACTGTTGTAAGATTTGGACTATTTTTTTTGGGAGTACTCGGTACTTTCTGATTTCAGGGGGGGGGGTATTTGTAAGAGATTTATTTGCTGCTTCCTGACTTTCTTCAATGTTGTAACCCAAAGACAGCAACTCGAATCGGTGTGTATATACATAAATACTTGAAATAAGAAAAAGTTTTTGCGCGTAAGTTATTTTGTCTATAGTTTACATTGTGAAATTCGAGAATAAATACTATACAAACTCTTTCCGTCAAAGCCTCTTTTTTCTCGTGAATTCCTTTGCATTGGAACAAAAGGTCAAACATAATGTAGAAAGTCTAAATTTTCTATTCTAGACTAAGAAGGAGTCATAAATTACTGTACAAAGGAGGAACATGCACAAAATACAGGACAAATTACAATATAATTGGGGTTGACATCAAAATAATACATTTTCAAACGTCAAAATTTGCTATAGAAAATGACACCGCCTACAGTCATAATTGTTAAAAAAAAAAAAAAAATGTGCAAAAAACACCCCTTGAAAATATTTTTGGAACCAAAGTTTGTTCGGAAAGTTTAAAGTCTTTTGTTTAGATTTGGGGAGCAGAATTTGTTGAAGGAATTCTTAAAACGAGGAAGTTTTCAAGGAAAAAAGGTGTGGTACTCTTTTCAAGGGCTGAAAAATAAAGTACTGATAACCATTAAGCTATTTTTCTCGGAGTATTATTCTGTAAAAGTTAAAATTCGGTTAAAAGAGCCCTATTTGAGGTGATGGTAGATTTCCTAATGTTTATGTAAACCGTGATTTGATGAAACAAAATAAAAAAGAAATTTCTTCAAATAAAAGTAGAGTGATATTAGGACATTAAACAAAAAAAAAAAATTTATACATGGAATCCCTTATGAAATACAAGTTCCTTGCGACACATGGGATTGAACCAGAGACCCTTCAATCGGTATCCGCAGCTTCATCCATTATGTCATCGCAAGGTATCATTGACAATAATTCTTCTATAATTTTTTTCACTTACTTTAGACAGTAATAATTATAATGGCTGATGTACAGCTGCTTTTAGTGTAGCTTATATGAGATGTGAGGATTTATTAAGGTGTAAATTTGTAGCTGACAATATAATTTAGCTAGGAGGAAAGCTAAAACATAACTTGATGTCTTTTTCAATCCCTTCCTAATTCAGTAGTTGCTTCTGGAAGAAATTCAATTTTGAGTCTGTAATGAGGCTTTAAAAGGTAAAACATTTCATAGAAACCAAAACTTAAAAAAAAAATTATAAAATAAAACTGTTTTGCGAGAAAAGATAGCCATATATAGCCGATTCCTAAATGGTAATTTTATTTTAAGCAGCCTCATTATCGAAACGTTACTATGGAAACAAATTTGAAGAATTTATAAAGATCCAGAGACTCCTCAATAATGACGTCATTTTGATTCTGACATCAATTTATTTTTTTCTTTCGATTTTGTCCAATGAAATACAAAATTCCGACACACTTTTTTTTTACGAAATGAAGATATGAAGTATATCCTTAAATTTCAGAAAGAACTTTTATTATTATTATTATTATAATCATTTTGCTCAATGGATACAAGAATAAAAATGTATTTTCTAACCTTTTCTAGGGGAAACGATTGCTCACTGACATCTATGTCCTTCGTTTGAGTAGAATTTTGTCTCCTATTCAATTGACTCTCTATGATCTGTTCTATTTCTCTGACCGGGGACCTGATTAATAATTTTTTTCAGAATTCCATGATTTTCATCTTTAAAAATTTATATTCAAATCACTTCAACAGTCGATAGATTTTTTTGACTTTATTTAAAAAAAAAATTAAGTTTTGATTGTTTCTAAACGCTAAAAGTATTTTCAAGTGATTTAACTTTTTAAGGGCCAGACAGATGTAATTTTTGGGCATCGATTTCAGCAGCTTAGTGGGCAAACAATAGGGGTACAAAAACGGTGTCCTTTGTTGATGTTCAAAACTAAATATCATGGATACCAATAATATACTGCAGTTTATCAATAGTTGCTTTAATTTACCTCCACTTAGTTCTTTTGATCTTCCTTCTGAAGAGAAGGAACCGATTGAAGATTGAAATACCCCACGAAGAATTTTTTTTTGATGATTACGATGAAATTTGGTGCCGTTTCCTACAGAAACTAGGGCATTAAAAACTACAACATTTTTCAACTAAGAAACGCTGCCGTCTTCTTTGCAATTCGTTGCTGATTTGGCAAATCGGTGCCGGAAAAAGCTATGTGTATCCAGTCCTTTAGCATTACTTGTGATAACTGTGGCATGAAAAAGAGAGAGAAAGAGATCACTGTTATCCATGCAAAAATGCGATTTTCTTCTTTGTCAAGTTGGAGGTGGGGAGTCAAAATCTCCAGTTTAGAGTGTTCATTAATGATCAATTAATGGTGCACTTATCATTCCAATCTGACGCCATATTTGAGGTGATTCAAGACCGTTTTCAAATTCTAGAAATTGGTTTTTCGCAATAAACTCTGCTAAAAATGTTTTAATTTCATTATAATGTTTTTCTTAAACGTGTTTCAAATTTTTGGTTACTTTTGGGTATAGATAGCTCTTTACTAGATTGCAATTATTGCTACAATCATGATTTTATGCACTTTTCCTTTGTGTGGAAACTGAGGAAAATATAAAGAGAGGATGAATATCTATTAAATATTTCACTTTCCATACCGCTATTTTTATACTGAAAAGTAAAATTATTATTAAGGAAAGAAAATGGCGTGAATAATCTTTATGGATACTTTCTCGTGCTGTTTTTACACAAAATCATCGTCAAAACAAAATCTTTTCTGTATCTGAGCGATAGCCTCTTTAAAAAACTCGTAAGCTGACAAATAAATTTTTTCAGTCTCGGCTTTTAGGTTCTCCTTTTGGTAGTCAGGCTTATCACTAGTATTCACATCACTGGTCAACTTAGCAATTCCTTCTACTGCATCTAATCCGAGGTAAATAGTTTTCAGAGGGAAGTGCTGCAAACTATTTTCCGGATCAACGGTCAATCCCTTTTCTTGAACATACTTGGTGGTCATGAAATTTAGTGACAAAGTCTTTACAAGTTTCACTGTCTCTTCTTTCAAAACATGAAACAACAGTGCATCTGCTCGGAACATTGTATTAAATTCTGTTAATAGTCCAAGGATGTATTCCATAAACATCATCATGACTTTCATAATTGGATTCTATAATGCATTAAACACAAGCTCATTTCCATACGTGGGGTCCTCAAATTCCAAATTCCGGAAATGAAGCTACAGGAGTCCCAAAGCTGAAGAATCCGTTTTAAACACGCATGAATTTAGAGCCATCTTGCTTGTCCAGGTGCAAGAATTTTCAGCCAGTCAATGTTACAAAAGTCCTGGAATTCTACAAAAGTGCTGACTCGGTTTGCACTGTTTGCAAAGTGCATTATAAATCGTCCTGCATAGAATTTCCAAAGTTTTTGGAAGCTTTTTACAAGCATAAGATACCACAAGATGGATCTGGTGGTAACTACACTTCATTACAGTAACCTATGGGTACTTTTCCTTTATAAGTGAAGAAATAGAGTGATGGACCCCATCACAACGCTTGCATTATCACTGCAGAAACCAATCCAATTGGTCAGTGGATCTCCATCTTTTTCCGGACCTGCAGAGAATTCCTCAGTTTTGGGAACAGCATTTCCACAGTTCTGTCAGTATATTCAATAAGGTCAATTAAATCATCCTCTGTTTTCAAATTCTGGTTTGAAAAACAAACACATATGGCCAACTGTTTAGCAGTTGCAACATCAGTCGTCTCATCAATTCTGATCGAAAAAGGGTTTTATTTTTCATATACTCCACCAGCATCTCCTTGTAATACACTGGCAGGCCCTGGTGGACTATGTTCGTCACTTTCTGATTACCCAATCTTACTTTAACAGTAACTTTTTGATGTGGCATAATTTTCAAAAATGGGACTAACTTGTCAACCAGCAAAAATGGTAAATTGTTTTCAATAAGAAATGCTGCAATTTTCACCCCTGTATCTTGTACTGGATCATTTGATGCACATCCCAGGAGCTGAGTTACAGGCTTTGGAACTGAATTTGAAGTTTTGAGGTTATTCTTGTTTTTCCCTGACTGGGAATGTTTTCTCAAAGCTGTCTTCCCTTCTTCAAATGAAAATTTGACTGAGCATGCCAAGAACCAAGCCGATTCTTCTTTAGATTTCTTTGTTAACCAGCCAGCCAATTCTTCGTTCTTCCATTCCTTTAAGTATTTTTGTTTATTTTTGTCTAATTTTGACATTTTGTTTCTACAAGAACATCTTTTGCCTAGGTGAGTTTGAACTCCCTTCGCAGGAGTAAAAAACGCTTGGTTTTCGGTAGAAGTGCGAAAACCACGTAGCAAAGATCACAATCAAAGAAAAAGTAGAATCATCTGCTGCTGTGTATACTTGCAAAGCTGAAAATGAAGCTGGCAAGATATCAGCAAATATTACATATCAGACAACCATATCAGCCAACATATCAGACAACATATCAGCAAATATTACAATGAATAGCTCTATATGTGTTCTATCGGTTTATATTTGATTCGGTTGTCAATTTTATGCTGGAATTTCTTATTTGTTTTAGTCAGTCAGAGCTAAACAGCCATTGACTAAGTTTTATTAAAATCCATTATTTATATTACAAAAGAGTCTTTGGACTACATCCGACAATCCACTCACAGATTCTGAAGGGTAATACAGGCCAGTTTTCTTTAATGCTCCGTAGTTATATTTTGATGCTTAGATTCTGGGTAAATTTATGGATCTAAACGAAGATAGTTAGAGCCACTTTATTCGAACAGTTCGTGATAACGAACTATAAATAAGGAGCGACGTGGCTCAATAGTAACTGAAACTCTAAGAAAAACAGCCTTGATAACAGTAGATACATCAAAAGAATCAAAATTTGATGCAAATTCAAAATATGTAAAATTTGTCAAATTTAACGGTACCCAATAAAGTGGGAAACACCTTTGAAAAAGGGGGGAAGCACCCCCAAAACATCAAATGATCTTAATGAAAATCACTCCATCAAATTCAGCATACTAGAGAACCCTACTGTAGAGGTTTCAAGCTCCTATGCACAAGAATTTAGAATTTTGTATTTTTTGCCAGAAGAAAGATCACGGATGTGTGTTTATTTGTTGTTGTTTTTTTCAGGGGTAATCGTATTAGTTTTATTAGTTTTATTTTTTTATTTTATTTTTTTTTTCTCAGGGGCCATCATATTGTAAAAGATCAGTCAGTGATCGTGAAAGATCGGGAGAGGGCTCATTTGATTGGGAATCAAAAGTTCTAGTACCCTTTTTTAAGTGACCAAAAATGTTGGAGGGCAGCTAGCCCCGCTCCCTCGCTCATTTTTTGCCAAAGTCATGCGATCAAAACTTTTAGATTGCCATTTTGTTCAGCATAGTCGAAAAATTTAATGACTATGTCTTTGAGGATGACTTTACACCCCCCCCCCCCACAGTTCCCGGGGGAAGGGCTGGAAATTATGAACTTTGCCCATTGTTTACGTTTAATATTGGTTATTGGGAAGTATGCCGACGTTTTCAGGAGGGATGTTTCAGGCAGCGTGGGGTCGTGAGGAGGTTATGTGGGAGGATCTTTCCATGTAGGAGTTTCCTATTGGGGAAGAGTAATTCCCATGGAGAGGAATCTGAATTTCCAAGTAGTATTTAAAAAAACGATCAGAAATTAAATAAAACAAAAGTTTTTTCAACTGAAAGTAAGGAGCAACATTAAAACTTAAAATGAACAGAATTTATTACTTTAATGGTCAGGTCTCCCCCTCGTCAATACCTTGCTCTGTACGCATTTTTTTAAGTATTTTTAAAAGAGCTATTTATCCTAATTAAACGGCCTTTGTGATTCAGGAGTCATTCTTAAAGAGTTGAGACTAAATTTGCACTTTAGCGTAAAGACCGAGGAATTGACGATGGGGCGACCCCTTTAATATACGTAATAATTCCTGTTCTTTTTAAGTTTTAATGTTGTTCTTTACTTTCAGTTGAAAAAACTAGGTTTTTTTATTTAATAAAGCTAAACGACGACTGATGCTTAAGAGTGGATCACGTGATCTACCTACAGATTAAGATACCCAGGTACATTTTATTTTAGAGGGCGATGAAATTCAGTCTTGGCAAGGGTCGGTTGGCAATTCAAAGATATTGTAACATTGTTATCTGGCAAAATCTGGTATTGGGGAGGAACTGTTTCAAAATTCAACTTACCGGGCACGGTTTTATGCCAATGAATACAGCAAAGGGGTAATTGCCTTCCGTTTCAGGGCAGAAAAAAGGTATTTGACAGAAAGTGTGTGACATGTTGAAGGGTGTAAGCTTGTCCCACCTTCTAAGGGAACTGTAGTAAGATTTGGACTATTTTTTAAGGGAGTACTCGGTACTTTCTGATTTCAGGGGGGGGGGGGGGTATTTGTAAGTGATTTAGGTGCTGCTTCCTGACTTTATTCAATGTTTTAACCCAAAGACAGCAACTCGAATTGGTGTGTATATACATAAATACTTGAAATAAGAAAAAATTTTTGCGCTTAAGTTATTTTGTCTATAGTTTACATTGGGAAATTCGAGAATAAATATTATACGAAATCTATCCGTCAAAGCCTCTTTTTTCTCGTGAATTCCTTTGCATTAGAACAAAAGGTCAAACAAAATTTTAGAAAGTCTAAATTTTATATTCTAGACTAAGAAGGAGTCATAAATTACTGTACAAAGGAGGAACATGCAAAAAAGACAGGGCAAAATACAATATAATTGGGGTTGACGTCAAAATAATACATTTTCAAGCGTCAAAATTTGCTATAGAAAATCACACAGCCTACAGTCACAATTGTTCAAAAAAAAAAAAAATGTGCAACAAACATCCCTTGAAAAGATTTTTGGAACCAAAGTTTGTTCGGAAAGTTTAAAGTCTTTTTCTTAGATTTGGGGAGCAGAATTTGCTCTGAAGGAATTCTTAAAACGAAGAAGTTTTCAAGTAAAAAAGATGTGGTACTTTTTTCAAGGGCTTATAAATAAACTACTTATAACCCTTGAGCTTTTATTCTCGAAGCATTATTCTGTAAAAGTTAAAATTCGGTTAAAAGAGCCCTATTTGAGGGGATGGTAGCTTTCCTCATGTTTAGGTAAACCGTGATTTGACATTAAAAAGAAACAAAATAAAAAAGAAATTTCTTCAAATAAAAGTAGAGAGATATCAGGAAATTAAATAAAAAAAAAAATTATACATGGAATCCCTTATGAAATACAAGTTCCTTGCGACATATGGGATTGAATCAGAGACCCTTCAATTGGAATCTGCAGCTTCATCCATTATGTCATCTCAAGGTAGCATTGACAATAATTCTTCTATAATTTTTTTCACTTACTTTAGACAGTAATAATTATGATGGCTGATGTACTGCTGCTTTTAGTGTAGCTTATATGAGATGTGAGGATTTATTAAGGTGTAAATTTGTAGCTGACAATATAATTTAGCTAGGATGAAAGCTAAAACATAACTTGACATCTTTTTCAATCCCTTTCTAATTCAGTAATTGCTTCTGGAAGAAATTCAATTTTGAGTCTGTAATGAGGCCTTAAAAGGTAAAACATTTCATAGAAACCAAAACTTAAAAAAAAAATCCTAAAAAAAAACCGTTTAGCGAGAAAAGATAGTCATATATAGCCGATTCCTAAATGGTAATTTTTATTTTAAGCAGCCTCATTATCGAAACGTTACTATGGAAACAAATTTGCAGAAATTTTAAAGATTCAGAGACTCCTCAATAATGACGTCATTTTGACTCTGACATCAATTTTTTTTTCTTTCGATTTTGTCCAATGAAATACGAAATTGCAACACACTTTTTTTTACGAAATGAAGATATGAAGTATATCCTTAAATTTCAGAAAGAACTTTTATTATTATTATTATAGTCATTTTGCTCAATGGATACAAGAATAAGAAGGTATTTTCTAAGCTACTTAGAGGAAACGATTGCTCACTGGCATCTATGCCCTGCTTTTGAGTAAAATTTTGTCTTCTGTTCAATTGACTCTCTATGATCTGTTCTATTTCTCTGACCGAGGACCTGATTAATAATATTTTTCAGAACTCCATGATTTTCATGTTTAAAAATTCAGGTTCAAATCACTTCAACAGTCGATAGATTTTTTTGACTTTATTGGAAAAAAAATAAATGAAGTGTTGCTTGTTTCTCAACGCTAAAAGTATTTACCAGTGATTTAACTTGTTAAGGGCCAGACAGATGTAATTTTTGGGCATCGATTTCAGCAGCTTAGTGGGCAAACAATAGGGGTACAAAAACGGTGTCCTTTGGTGATGTTCAAAACTAAATATCATGGATACCAATAATATACTGCAGTTTATCAATAGTTGCTTAATTTACCTCCACTCAGTTCTTTTGATCTTCCTGCTGAAGAGAAGGAACCGATTGAAGATTGAAACACCCCACGAAGAAATTTTTTTTGATGATTACGATGAAATTTGGTGCCGTTTCCTACAGAAACTAGGGCATTAAAAACTACAACATTTTTCAACTACGAAACGCTGCCGTCTTCTTTGCAATTCGTTGCTGATTTGGCAAATCGGTGCCGGAAAAAGCTATGTGTATCCAGTCCTTTAGCATTACTTGTGATAACTCTGGCGTGAAAAAAAGAGAGAGAGATCACTGCTATCCATGCAAAAATGCGATTTTCTTCTTTGTCAAGTTGGAGGTGGGGAGTCAAAATCTCCAGTTTAGAGTGTTCGATAATGATCAATTTAGTGGTGCACTTTTCATTCCAATCTGACGCCATATTTGAGGTGATTCAAGACCGTTCTCAAATTCTAGAAATTTGTTTTTCGCAATAAACTCTGCTAAAAATGTTTTAATTTCATTATAATGTTTTTCTTAAACGTGTTTCAAATTTTTGGTTACTTTTGGGTATAGATCGCTCTTTACTAGATTGCCATTATTGCTACAATCATGATTTTATGCACTTTTCCTTTGTTTGGAAACTGAGGAAAATACAAAGAGAGGATGAATATCTATTAAATATTTCACTTTCCATACCGCTATTTTTATACTGAAAAGTAAAATTATTATTAAAGAAAGAAAATGGTGTGACTAATCTTTATGGATACTTTCTCGTGCTGTTTTTACACAAAATCTAGGTTTCCATGACACAAAGAGCAAATAGTTCAAGTTTAAAGATGCAAAGTGGATTTTCGTTCATACACTAGCAATAAATGAAATAGGAGCATAAATACAATCGAATAATATGTTGTTTTCTTACTGCCATATTCAACAATATCTGACATGAAATGGATTGATTTTCAGAACCACTGGCCAGCACTCTTCCTAATAGAACCCTTCTTGACTTACGATCGTCTGAGGGCCCATGAGCAGGGTTGCCAACTGAACACATTTTACATTAAGAGGACAGATTCCCATGTGCCGGGAAACAACGACATTAAAGGGCAAAAAATACACATTTTAGAAATTTAAATATAGGCCAAGGGCGGGTGGGTTTAGTGACTTAGTGTTTTCGGGATCAATAGAACTAATCAACTCAAAGATATCATCGTCAAAACTAAATCTTTTCTGCATCTGAGCGATAGCCTCTTTAAAAAACTCGTAAGCTGACAAATAAATTTTTTCAGTCTCGGCTTTTAGGTTCTCCTTTTGGTAGTCAGGCTGATCATTTGTATTCACATCACAGGTCAACTTAGCAATTCCTTCTACTGCATCTAATCCGAGGTAAATAGTTTTCAGAGGGAAGTGCTGCAAACCATTTTCAGGATCAACGGTCATTCCCTTTTCTTGAACATACTTGGTGGTCATGAAATTTCGTGACAAAGTCTTTACAAGTTTCACTGTCTCTTCTTTCAAAACATGAAACAGCAGGGCATCTGCTCGGAACATTGTATTAAATTCTGTTAATAGTCCAAGGATGTATTCCATAAACATCATCATGACTTTCATAATTGGATTCTATAATGCATTAAACACAAGCTCATTTCCATACGTGGGGTCCTCAAATTCCAAATTCCGGACATGAAGCTACAGGAGTCCCAAAGCTGAAGAATCCGTTTTAAACACGCATGATTTGAGAGCCATCTTGCTTGTCCAGGTGCAAGAATTTTCAGCCGGTCAATGTTACAAAAGTCCTGGAACTCTCCAAAAGTGCTGACTCGGTTTGCACTGTTTGCAAAATGCATTATAAATTGTCCTGCATAGATCTTCCAAAGTTTCAGTGGAACTCCATCTTTTTCCGGACCTGCAGAGAATTCCTCAGTTTTGAGAACAGTATTTCCACAGTTCTATCGGTATATTCCATAAGGTCGATTACATACACCTCTGTTTCCAAATTCTCGTTTGAAAAACTAACACATATGGCCAACTGTTTAGCAGTTGCAACATCATTCGTCTCATCAATTCTGATCGAAAAAGGTTTTTTTTTTTCAGATACTCTACAAGCATGTCCCTGTAATACACTGACAGGCCCTGGTGGACTGTGTTCGTCACTCTCTGATTACCCAATCTTACTTTATCAGTAACTTTCTTATGTGGCATAATTTTCAGAAATGGGACTAACTTGTCAACCAGCAAAAAGGGTAAATTGTTTTCAATAAGAAATATTGCAATTTCAACCCCTGTATCTTGTACTGGATCATTTGATGCACATCCCAGGAGCTGAGTTACAGGCTTTGGAACTGAATTGAAAGTTTTGAGGTTCTACTTGTTTTTCCCTGACTGCGAATGTTTTCTCAAAGTTATCTCCCCTTCTTCAAATGAAAATTTGACTGAGCATGCCAAGAACCAAGCCGATTCTTCTTTAGATTTCTTTGTTAACTAGCCAGCCAATTCTTCGTTCTTCCATTCTTTTAAATATTTTTTTTTTAATATTTTT
Organism: Artemia sp. Qi Xiang Cuo; assembly: GCF_049724085.1. NCBI lineage: Eukaryota > Metazoa > Arthropoda > Branchiopoda > Anostraca > Artemiidae > Artemia > Artemia sp. Qi Xiang Cuo. The sequence goes on along the minus strand of NC_142804.1, from coordinate 62,211,053 downwards.
TTTTTCTCTCTTTCTTAGTGTCAACAGATGAACCTTTTGTCATTCTTATTTCACATGCTTCATTCGAATCTGACAAGTCTTCTTCTAAATCAATCTTACCACAGACTTAAGAGATGTATCATTAAGAAAGAGAGACTAAAGTGAAAACTTATCAGATTTTAATAAGTCCCACAAAGTCGAAGTGAAATTTGTACTAGGCCACTTGAGTTCAAGATTGGCTTGGAAAAGGTTTGTCAACAGTTGCTGCTCCATCTTTAAATATGAATAAACTCAACAAATACTGTCACTCTCCTTCTAATATGAAAACAAGTAACCCTTTGTTGCATGGACGCTCACAGGGAATGTAATAAATTCTTTGAAGATTTTTTGTTCATTAGCCTAGGGTGAACTCGTCAATACCAGAGCAGATGACAATCAGGGGCTCTTAAGAAAATAGGTACTTTTAGATGGAAACAATCGAGTTTAGTATTTGAAATTTCCACAAAGGACTTGATTTTCTGTTTTTAATCGTTTAAACACCTTCAAGGTTTGTAATTAATTAATTATTTTCAATTCATAAACTAACCACAGGCGTTGGCTTGCACCAAAAAGATAGAAACTAGTACTGTGTGGGTCTAGCTGATTCAGTAAGTTCAAAATGATCCAAAGTTACTACAAATTTAAAGAAATATGACAAAAAACTTTGTCTGCAGTTGCTCTGTAAAACTGAATGCAATGGACGGCTTGAAAAAAAAATCTCTTGCCCTAGTCTTATGTATTTGGTCTTTTTTTTCTTTCTTAGTTTTTCAGTTATAAACTCGAGGCTTATGTTAACCCACATAGCACTCCTCTAATTGGTAATTTCAGGTCCCAATTTATACCAGCACTTGAACTGAATTGAACAGATGACAATCTTAATAATTGATAAGCATCTTAATCAAAAGTAGCTGTTTGAGGGTTAATTCTCATTTCAATTTTACTTTTAAATTTTAATTATGCATAGCTTTACCAACAAAAATAAGTAATATTTAACCAATTAAATAAACACTTAAAAATAATCATTTTCACTTTGGTCATCTACAAAATATAACTGGAGAGTAATTCATCAATTCATACATAATAAAACAAAGTCCTTTGCGGAAATTTTAAATACTAAACTCAATTGTTTTCATCTAAAAGTAACTATTTTCTTAAGAACCCCTGATTGCCATCTGTTCCGGTACTGACGAGTTCACCCTAGGCTAATCCTAAATAAACAAAAATCTTCACAGAATTTATTACATTCCCTGTGAGCGTTCAGGCAACACAGGGTTACTTATTTTTGATATTAGAAGGAGAATGACAATGTGTGTTGAGTTTATTCATTTTTTTTTCTCTTTGCTGCTTTCTTTTTCGTGAAACTTTTTTGTTCTGTTCCTTTCTTTTTATAACATAAATTATGATCAATAGTAGTGTTAATTAAGCTTCTGGTAAGAGAGAGAAACAGAAATATAAACAAAAATATTTAAAAGAATGGAAGAACAAAGAATTTGATGGCTGGTTAACAAAGAAATCTAAAGAAAAATCGGCTTGGTGCTTGGCATGCTAAGTCAAACTTTCATTAGAAGAAGGGAAGATAGATTTGAGAAAACATTCCCAGTCGGAGAAACACAAGAAGAACCTCAAAGCTTCCATTTCAGTTCCAAAGCCTGTAACTCAGCTCCTGGGTTGTGCATCAAATGATCCAGTACAAGATACAGGGGTGAAAATTGCAGCATTTCTTATTGAAAGCAATTTACCATTTTTGCTGGTTGACAAGTTAGTCTCATTCCTGAAAAATATGCCACATAAAAATGTTACTGATAAGGTAAAATTGGGTAATCAGAAAGTGACGAAAATAGTCCATCAGGGCCTGTCAGTGTATTTCAAGGATAAGCTGGTGGAGTATCTGAAAAAAAAGCCTTTTTCGATCAGAATTGACGAGACGACTGATGTTGCAACTGCTAAACAGTGGGCCATCTGTGTTAGTTTTTCAAACGAGAATTTGGAAACAGAGGTGGATTTAATTGACCTTATGGAGTGCTCTGACTGAACTGCGGAAATGTTGTTCTCAAAACTGAGGAATTCTCTGCAGGTCTTGGAAAAAGATGAAGTTCCACTGACCAATTGGATTAGTTTCTGCAGTGATACTGCAAGCAGTATGATGGGGGGCCATCTCTCTGTTTCTTCACTTATAAAGGAAAAATACCTATAGGTTACTGACGTGAAGTAAAGTTACCATCAGATCCATCTTGTGGCATCTTATGCTGGTAAAAGGCTTCCAAAAACTTATGAAGATTTATGCAGGACGATTTGCAATCATTTTGCAAACATTGCAAAACAAGTCAGCACTTTTGAAGAGTTCCAGGACTTTTGTTACGTGGACCGGCTGAAAATTCTTGCACCTGGACAAACAAGATGGCTCTCAGTTCATGCATGTTTAAAACGGATTCTTCACCTTTGGGAACTCTTGAAGCTTCATTTTATGAATTTGGAATTTGAGGACCCCACGTATGGAAATGAGCTTGTGTTTAATGCATTACAGAATCTACTTATGAAAGTCATGATGATGTTTGTGGAGTACATCCTTGGACTATTAACAGAGTTTAATACAATGTTCCAAGTAGATGCCCCACTGTTTTATGTTTTGAAAGAAGAGACAGTGAAACTTGTAAAGACTTTGTCACTAAATTTCATGACCACCAAGTATGTTCAAGAAAAGAGAATGACTGTTGATCCTGAAAATGGTTTGCAGCACTTCCCTCTGAAAAGTATTTACCTCGGCTTAGATGCAGCAGAAGAATTTGCGAAGTTGACCAGTGATGTGAAAACTAATGATCAGCCTGACGACCAAAAGGAGGAGCTCAAAGCTGAGACTATTAAAATTTATATGTCAGCTCGCGAGTTTTATAAAGAGGCTATCGTTCAGTTACAGAAAAGAGGTGAATAGTTCTATTGGTCCCGAAAACACTAAGTCACTAGACCCACCAACCCTTGTTCCATATTTAAGACGCTACTCATTGCCAGGATGATCGAGAAGTGTCATTACAAAAAGTGGTGGGAACATTCTGATAGTGTCAATGATGATGAAACAGAAATCGGCTTTGAGTGCTAGGGACTACCGTGGAAACAAACGGTTTCCAAACTTAGCAAAGTTTGTACAATACTTGTTCTCCTTGCCATTTTTGAACGTCACTTCAGAAAGCCTGTTCAGCTTACTCAAGGAAGTAAAGACAGACAGAAGGAATTGTTTGGCAGCGATAACTATGGCTTCCACGATTCAGATGAAACTTGGCATAAAACGAGCCGGAGTTACAGCAGACACACTGATGGTTGACCCCTCAGAAAGAGGCTAACAGGAGTAATAGCGTCTGCCAGCACGGCTGAGTTACAGCAGGATCAGAGTGGAATGCTCACATAAAAAGCCATGTGATAGAAACAGATTATGAATGTAGTGCGGCATATGTATTTGAAAGTTTTGCTAGTTTTTATACTTTTTTTCACTTATATGAATATTAATGAGCTGTGACTTGGCGTTCCGTAATTCGTCCAGATTCTCTGTCGCCGTTCTGAACTTAGCCGGCTGTCGAGTGGAGCCTGAAAGGGTGAGAAAAAATAGGGATCGATGAAGAATAATATCTAAATTAAACAGCTTTAGAAACTGAATGAAATATGACTGCATTTAGTTTCAAAATTAAATGCATTTCATTATTTTTTCAAGCTTCTAGCTGCTTCCCTATGTCACGTTTGACAAATTTGATTGACAAAATCTTATTTTTCCTTCCGGAATCGCAGCTGGCTCCATTAGATATGCGGTCTGAACTTTTGGAATGTGGTACTGTATTCGTAAATCGCTCGAACACATCCGAAAACTTAATACAAAATAAAAACATTCTTACTGAGAATTCTACCAAATCCTAAGAGCCATCTCCCGATTTTCTCCCAAAAATCGTCAAGGTTTTACAGATTTTTTGAAAAGAAAAGTTGAAACACTGATCAGCAATCAAAATTCTATTGTTTAAAGTAATTGAATGAAGTTATAGAAGAATTACTATCCCTGATACCTTGCAATAACGTTTGGATGGAGCTGCTCATCCTGATCGAAGGTTGGCTGGTTTGATCCCACCTATCATTCAGTTTTCTTAAATGGATATTTGGCGTCCTTTAGGATAAACACGGCTAAATTACCTTGTATTATATTATAAAATCCAATCTATTTCTTCAAAAGAGGACATTGGATATTTTTTTTTCTGTTCTACGGAAAAAATTTCACATATGTCAAATTTTTTTTTGGAAAGACATGAATAAAAAAGTATTGAGCCATATTTTTGTCTAGTCGCCGTAAGTTTGGTTTCAGCTGATATCCACTTCTTTCATATTGTTCAAAAAAAATTAATGGTAATTTCCATGGGTATGTCTTCTGTCTGGAAATTCAGTGCCGCCATTTGAACCCCAGGACTCCAAAAGTCATGAGGTATGAATATTGATGAAAATATTCAGCGTCCTTTAGGATAGGCACGGTTCAATTGCCTTGTATTATAAATTATAAAATCCAATCTATTTCTTTAAAAGAGGACAGGCGATAAATTTTTTCTGTTCTACAGAATCCGGATAAGAAGTGAACGTAACAAGTTACATGTAGTTTACAAGTGCTGAAATCTCAGAATCGTCAATTTTTTTTTTTTTTACTATTATCTTTCGTTTGAGTGCTTAAGGTGAGGGTAAAAGTTCCCCAAGTTCAGGTGGATAATGAGTAATTAGTCCTTAAATTTATAAATTATTATAAAAATTTATGAATTATTCTTAGTATTCAATTTTTTTGTCTGCTGATCAGAGAAGAACGAATTATGGTTCTCTGAAGAACGATTTAAAACTGGTAAAAAATATATATATATATATATATTTTCCACATATAGTTCTCTAACGAATATTCGTAAACGTTAGCTTTAGATGACCTCTAGATTCTCAACCATTTGTTTGTAAGCCCAATTATAATTTTAACCTATGATTACAACATAATTCGTCATCTTGTACGCAAAGATGCAGTTTTAGTCAATAAAGTAATTTTATTTTAAATATTGTGTTTTGTTAATGTAAAAAGCGAGTAAATTTAGAAATTTCCTTTAATATGGGCCATTAAACAGCTCTCTATGGTCCTCCAGTGTCCCTCTAGCGGAGAAGAAGGAAAAACTAGAAAAAAGAAGACACGTGAGTCCTTCCCATGTAAAAAAGGGATTTTCCTTGTTCAAGCCAGGGGACAGTAAGCTTCATAAATAAGGTATTTGGCCATGACGATAACATTGAGTGAGCTTTTTATTTCGATCCTATTTAGTGTCAAAATAATTAGTTCCTCATTATTAAAATTGAATTTATAATCTTCTTCTCCATGCACTTTCCTTTTTCTGAAAATAATACTTTTCATAATTCAACTTGAATTTTTCATCTCCAAATATCCCGCTATCAGATTCAGCAGTTTTTGCAAATCTTGCGGTGTGTTAGCAACCAATGCGGTATTATCCGCGAACAATATTAAGGATTATTTTTTTGGACGCCAAACTAACTGTAAGAGCCCTCTTTTCTGTAAAATATCAAAAACATCATTTATAAAAAATATTAAAATACTTAGGAGATAGAGTGCTCCTCTGTTTAACACCTAGCTTAATCCTCAATAGCCTAGAAATGCTATTCCCAATAGATACTCACTATTATTTTTTTATCTCCAAATTTCTTACTATCAGATTCAGCAGTTTCTGCAAATCTTGCGGTGTGTTAGCAACCAATGCGGTATTATCCGCAAACAATAGTAGGGATTATTTTTTGGACGCCAAACTAACTGTAAGGGCCCTCTTTCCTGTAAAATATCAAAAACATCACTTATAAAAATACTAAAATACTCAGGAGATAGAGTGCTCCTCTGTTTAACGCCTAGCTTAATCCTTAACAGCCTAGAAACGTTATCCCCAAATTATAGTATACCACCCACGTAAAAATGGATACTCACTATCCGTCTCACAACTAAGTAGGGGAGGCTTATTTTTCACCGGATATCTTTCAATAGCTCTATCCATACTGTCAAACACCTTGTGGAGGTTGAGAAATCCCATATAAAGACAAACCTTTCCTTTCCCGTATTTTTAAATTAAAGCTTTTAAAATGAATTTGCTGTATGATGTCCCTGAAACCTCCTTGTTTCTGGCTGAAAGCTCCTTGAAACCTCCTTGTTCCCTGAAACCAGTCCTGAAACCTCCTTGTTTCTGGTATATAATATTATTATTATTTAGCCAATTACCTAGCCTCGTATCTAATACTTTTTCCATTACCTGACTTAAGGCAAGAACCAGCGCTATTAAACGACATTTCTTGGGTGTCTTCCGGGCTCCTTTCTTAGAAAAAGGTATAGTCATTTCTTCCATTCGCTGGAGCATAGATCAGAAGCTAACACCTTATTACACAGAAAAACTATTATGGGCATAAAAAATGACAAGAGATTTCTTAAATACCTCTATAGGAATATCATCAACCCTTGTAGCAGAACCTTCTTTTAGATTACCAAATACCAACTTAATCTCCTCATAATTCACTTCCCCCATTAATTCATAATCATGTTTCTTCATTGGATACAGAACACAGAACCCCTCCTGAGTTCTGTACCCTTGCATTTCTAAGCATTCTCCTTCCAAACTTCCCAGGCCATGAATCTGCAACTGGAGCAGCCTGGGTATTCCTTTTTCCCTTTCTATTCTCATCCCTAAATTTCGCAATATTTTTTTTTTTTTTTGACCAAATTTATAAACAATATCCAATCTTTCCTTGTTATCAAAATCTTTTTTTCTTTTTATTAGTTTTTATATTCTCTTCTTTCATCTTTGTATTCAGCCAATCTCAAACTTCGGTTTTCCGTGCTTTCACATTTTTTTTGCGCCCCTCGGCCTCTGCGCCCTATAAAAGTAACCAGAAGGGATGTTCCCTCTGCCCTATTTCAAAGTTAATTTTTTTCAGAAGTAATCTTAAATCATGAGGCTGAAAAAAAAGAAGAAAAAAAAGTTCAATATGTCTTCTGAATTTTGAAACTCAAAATTCAAATGTTATTTTCAAAGGAAATAATAATTTTTCCAAGCTATATTTAATATGTCCAACTTCTATTTTTTTAATTCATTTAACATCAAAAACGGAGTAGTAATTATAATTTCAAAAACCTCTTTTTTTATAGGTTACCTCAACATTACACCAATAACGGTTATTGAAACCGTACACTACTAGAAAAACCTCCCTAAAATTTTAGAAGAAGCAGAAAAAATATTAGAGAAAAATCACTCCCCCTAAACTCATGCTCTGCCTTTAGAGATTTTTTCACTACTATTACCAAAAAGGGTAAATATAAGGCAAACTAGTTATGCAGAAGCTTGTTTACAGTCATAGAACAATATCAATGGCAGTACATGCCGTCCTAATAACAAAATAATATTAGTACCAATTATTATTGAATTTCTAGCGCGGGAAATAAAAAAAAAAACTGAAAAAAAAATGTAAAAAAAATGTAAAAAATAAAAAAAAACCTGAGAAATCCCTGTCGGTCAGAGTTTCGTTTTTACAGTTTACTAATACGTAAATATATTTGAAGTTGGAGCGCTCTAGTAAATATTTACTTGCATATGGAGGTTTACCTCATACATTTCGGCCAATTGGAGGCAAGCAATACATTTCGGCTAATTGGAGGCAAGCAATAACTGAGACGGAAAAAATAGGCCTTAGACAATCAGAGGCAACGCTATAGCCTTGCCTATAGTAAAGGCCATACAGCTCCAATGTTCTATTATTTATTTATTTTTTTTCCAGGGGCACTTCATACAGAAGGGGCCGCCATATAAACTTCAAAGGGGGCTCATTCGATTAGAAATAGAGAGTTCTAGTGCCGTTTTTAATAGTCAAAAATGATTGGAGTGCAACTAGCCCCCCTCCCCCACGCCCATCATTCCCCCAAACACATCCAATCAAAATATTGAGATAGTCATTTTGTTCAGCGTAGTTGATTTCCAGATAGAAAATATGTTTCTGAGGAGGACACTCCCTCAAAGCCCTCCAGGCAAGAGTTGTAGGCTATGCCCTGGGGGCAAATAAGGTTTTTTATAGAAGGTTTGGTCGTAAACTCTTCAAAAAACGCTCATTCGATTGGAAATTAAAAGGGCTAGTGCCCTTTCTAATAGTCGAAAGGGATTGGAGGGCCACTAGCCCCCCCCCCCACGTCCATCATTTTCCCAAACACATCTGCTCAACGTTTAGAGATAGCCGTTCTGTTGATTATATTTTATTTCCAAATATAAAATATATTTCCGAGGAGGAAACTCCCTCACAACCCTTAGGGCAAAGGTTTTAAGTTGTGGCTTGGAGGTATGTAAGGTTTTTTTTATAGGAGGTGGTGTTGCAGAAACTTAAAAAAAGGCTCATTCGATTGGGAATTCAAAGGGCTAGTGCCCTTTTTAATAGTCGAGAGTGACTGGGGGACAAATAGCCCCCCCACGCCCATCATTCCCCCAAACACATCCAATCAAAATTTTGAGATAGCTATTTTGTTCAGCGTAGTTGATTTTCCGATAGAAAATATGTTCTTGAGGAGTACACTCCCCCACAACCCTCAAGGCAAGGGTCTTAAGTTATGCCCTGGGGACATATAAGGTTTGTCAAGAAGGTAGTGTCGTAAAAATATCGAATAGGGCTAATTTAATGAGTGATTGTCCTCGATTCCGCCATTTTAAGAATTTGAGACTGATTGGGGGATACCAAGCCTCCCTGTAACGTCCGCCTTTTTTCCCAACTTATACAGTCAAAATGTTTAGATAGTAAGTTTGTTTAAAGAAGTTTTAAGTTCTGGAAATTAGGTATTTGAGGATGACAAGTCCCCCACAGCCCTCAGGGCAAGGGTTGTAATTTAAGGATTATCCGAATCCTTCCCATTATTTCTTATGGAAGGGATGCTCGTATAAACTTTAGAGAGGGCTCATTTGATTGGAAATTGAAAGTTCTTGTCCACCTTTTAAGAGTCAAAAGAGATTGGAGGGCAACTAGCCCCCCCCCCCCCTCCTCCACGCCCTAAAAGCATCAGATAAAAATTTTGAGATAGACATTTTGTTAAAATAGTTCAAAGTTCCGATAACAAAAAACTCCGGTGTCGACACAGCCCACCAGGGCCCGGGGGTAGGCGTTGTAAGTTATGCCCTGGGGGCATATAAACAATCAAACAATCATCAAATAAACAATCAATGAAAACAAACATACAATAGATATTAATGTAAATTAATAAATAAATTTAGTTTTTTGAATTCATTTTCTTATGTTACTAAGTTTTAGACAATAGAAAACTAAAGGTCATAAAGGCAATAATGTTTCGATGTGTTATTGTTTTTTTGGTTGTGCAATAAGATTAGTGAAACAGGGCAACCACGGAAAGGTTGTGCACAGCCAGCCCCATCTACCTACTCCTTAATATTAATCCTGACACCCTAAAGACCTCCCATCTGTAGCGCCAAAGGGAGGATAGCTTTATATAGTGCTTTTTCATTGTTATCTCTTTCGTAAACTTGTTTTAGTTTTTTTAATTAATTTTTTTCTGTTACTAAGTTTTAGACAATAGAAAACAAAAGGTCAAAAAGACCATAAGGCTTTAATGTTTTATTGGGTCTTTTTCCAAAATCTCCTCATTTTTTTGTGTACAGCCAGCCCTGCCTGAAATTTGTAATTCAATGAACCCCTTTCCAAAGTTTATGCGACCACCTCTTCCACATAAAGTGCCCCTGGAAAATTAAATAAGTATTAATTCATTGAACCCTTATGGCTGTTTACTTAAGTATCGCTATAGCATTACTTCTAACCTAAAAAGTTGAGCAGAAATTTCAGCTTCCATTTTTATGAGTATCCGAAATTATCTGAGGGAAATATGTTTGGGGGAGCATATTCCACGGCTGGGAAATTTCTGCTGGGTGGAATTTAACGCGGGGGAATTATCAGGATCAAAAGAAAATTTTCGTGGAGGGGGGAGGAATTTCCCAGGGGTGGGTTTTTCAAATGTGAATTATTCAGGGAGGGGATGACTAAACCCATTACGATAATATTCTAAATTTCACATCTGAAATTAACGGGAATAAAGAATCAACGGAAATGTCAGAGATAGCACTTCAGGTTCCTTTAGACGATTTTGTTCGTGTCTTATCAAAAAAGACATTTTCAAAAGACAGATTATTTTCATTTGTATTACTTTCGCTGTGGCTACTCAATTATGCATATGCGGGGGGAGACTTCCCCCACCACTGTCTACGCTAAGGTCTCAGTTTTTATCTCAAGGCATAAGAATGAACGAAATGTGATAAAAGTATAACTCAAAATAACATATATAGAATAATATATGCACATAAAACGGAACAATTAATCAAAATTGCATATTATGAGTTGAGGCTCACCCAAATGATGGGCCAGGGGGCTCACCATTCCACAATCTATGAAATCAATCCTGCAATAACTGAAAATATAAAGTATTTTTGCGTATTTTAACGTCTTCCACAACTTAAATGGTCCAACATTCTACAGCCCAATGAGTCTGTCTAATCTCCAAAATCGGGAACCGAGGAGATAAGTGAAGTTCCGCCCCGTATTGGATGAGTCTCCAACCTCACCCTCCTCCTCTCCTACTGTCTATGCTAAAGTTTTCTTCTTTATGCCAACTACGCCGCCCCAACCCCAAAGACTTTAATAATGTAAAGTTTTGTATGGGAAGAACACATAGTAAATCTTTTATAATTATCCAATTATAAGATGAAAATACATACTCTGTGATAGATGCAAAATTGCTTTGGCACACAAAATCCTATTAAGGTCAATTCCAAACAGTCATGATCCCTTTTTGTAAGCAAGTGAAATGGTCTAAACATCCTTATTGGAGCTATTTTTTCAATCAATTTATTGTTGTCAATCGCTGTACACAAGTTATGCAAGCTGTCTATTGTTCATATATAAGGTTTTTATCAAAGAGGTAATTGTATAGACTTTGAATAAAACCTCATTCGATTTAAAATGAAAGTTCTAGATCCGTTTTTTAAAGTCAAGAATAATCGGACAGCAAGCAACCCCCCCCCATGCCATAAAACTTTGAACTTTTTGCAATCAAAAACGAAAAAAAAAATTAATTAAAAAAAACTTTCCGAAAAAGAAGTTTTTCAAAGAAAAGTAAAAACCATTTTAAACTTAAGCTCAGGAGATACAAGTACCTGTTAAAATTCAAACTCAGAAGTAAGTAAAACATATCTGTTAAAAATCGCCTCACTGCAGAACCCTAAAACCCACTGCATCATTGGTGCTTTACTGAAAACGAATTAATTACAAATGTTTTCTTTTGTACTTAATATTTAAAATGAATATCAAAATTAAAGTAAAATTTTGAACTGATGAGCTTTCAGCAATTAATATCATTTTACATCAAACATTCAGTTTAATTTATTAGTTCTTTCCAAGATTGGTCAAGACAAATATAGCTTCACTACAAACAAAATTTGGATACTGCCCCCTTCTTTTAACTGTAAAAACCTAAAGCCTTCTGCGTCATTGGCACTTCGCTGAAAACGAATTACTTGTATATTACAAATTTATTCTTTTCCAGTTCTTACAGCATTGAAAATGAAAATAAAAATTACAGTGAAAAACAATCTTGAACTGATAGATCTTTCAAAAATTAATATCATTATATATATAATATTCAATTTGATTTTGTTTATACTTTCCAAGACTGTTCAAGACTCGTATAGTTTTCAGCAAAGCGCCAATGATACATTAGGTTTTATGCTTCTGCAGTGAAGCAATACCCAAACTCTTGTTTGTAGTTATTTTTATTCGATTTAAGTTTGATTTGCATTTGCAATATAAGTCTGCCTCGTTTTAAGATGTATTTATTCATTTACATTAATATATATTGTATGTTTGTTTACATTGACTGTTTATTTAATTTCTGTTTGTTTTAAGTTTCATTTATACTTTAATAGCAAAATTTTTTTTTTCGTTTTAAGCTTGATTTTCATATTCAATCTAAGCATTACTCGCTTTAAGATCTATTTATTCATTTATATTATTACTTGTTGTATGTTTTTTTGCTATGTTTGTTTATTTAATTTCCGTTCGTTTTGGGTTTCATTTATTCTTTAATAGTAATTTCTAGTCGTTTTTAGTTTGAGTTTTAAAAGATATTTTTATATCCTGAGCTCAAGTTTAAAATGGCCTTTACTTTTCTTTGAAAAACTTATTTTTTGGAAAGTTTTTTTTTTAATTAATCAAAAGTTATAAGCATGAGAAAGTTTGCCATATTTTTGGAAAAAAGGCGGAACACCCCCTAAAAGTCCTAGAATCTTAATGAAAATCACACCATCAGATTCAGCGTATCAGAGAACTTTTACGAACCTCATAAAATTGGTATTTTACCCATTTTATGTATTTTACGCCCGGTATTTTACGTATTTTACCGGTATCTTATGTATTTTACTAACATATTTTTCGACGCCTTGTAATTTTCACAGCAAAAAAGCGAAAAAAATACTGTCAGAAAAAGATTGAATTTGATCTTGTTTTGTTTATAGCTGTGCTTTCAGATTTAAAAGGTGGTCTCTCTGACTTAGGTCTCTTGTTATCAGAATATCTCAAGAACCAATGACAAGCCTGACCTTCCCCCATATTCATCACTACCAACATCAGCATTTACCTATGACGCAGTTTTAGCTAGAAACATCTGAGCGTGACTTAGTTCATACTTGTTAAAGTGGCTGAAATTCCCAATCTATTGATTTTTTAAAATATAACTAGTATCTGAAGAAAATGGGGTGGCTGAAGTTACCTATTATATTTTTTAGGGTGCAAACACTGTATCTGCACGAAACTCTCTAAACTGCAGTTTGGAAACAGTGTATATACAGAAAAAGTTCCTTTTCTCCAGGATCTGGTCAAACTTTTGCAAAACAAATAGCTCCACCGGACTCAGCTTAAAGAATTCTTCGGGAAGTAGTATTCATATACTACATATACTAGCAAGTAGTATTTCCTAACACGGCAAGTCCGGCCTTCACGCAAAATTATCAAGTCTCTCCTGTAAAATCTTGAAAAGTTCAGCACTGTTTTGGGATTGGATAGCTGAAATGTTCTACCTGCCTTTGGTATCATCTTGATAAGAGCGTCGATGAAGGTAGCATGCTAGTAGAAGGTTTAACTCCAAAGAAAGAATAGCAGCAGATACTCACTCTACGAAGAAACTCATTGGTTAGAAAACCTTACGTCATATTACAATTTTTTCTATTAGCATGACAACCAAATTTGCGTCAAGAAATTCGGGAATAATAACATAATACGAACCCCTTCCGTCAAAACCTACTGTTTCTCACCTTAATTTTCCTGATGTTAATTCCTTTGCGTAGAACATAAGATTGAAAGTCTAAATTTTCTATTTTCGACTAAGAAGGAAACACAAACATTACTACGAAGGAGGAACATACACAAAAGACAAACATCTCAGGAAAAAATACAAAAAATTAGGATTCGCTTAAATAAAATCGTAAGGCATAAAGTCACAAAAAAACAAAAACAAAAAAAAAACTGAAAATTTACAAAGATTCTTTGAAGAGATTTTGAGAAGCAAAATTTGCTCAATATTTTTATAAAGTATGAAAAAATTTTCATGGAAAAAGGATCATATTATTTTACAAAAGAGGTTAAATTATAAATTGAAGAAGAAGATTTTTATTTTAGAAAAACATTGTAAATGACATTTTTTTTTTTTTTTTTTTAAGAATCTAAGTCGAATAGATCGACTATAACAACACTCGTAAAATAAAGCAAAGGAACAACTTAATTTAGGTGGCCACGCAGGAATATTATTCGAGGAGCCAATATCTAAAATCAAATTGTATTTTATAATTTGAATAAGAGGTGCACGGAAACTTGGGATTACGAGGGGTACCCTCCCCCATGCGTATGCCCCTGATTCAGTCCTATATTTGGATTTTCTCCTTCCTTCTGCTTTTATTTTATTTTTTCTCATCAGGATTTTCCCTTGGTTTTTTACTTTCTTGAATCCAGCTTTTATTAAATTTTTTACCCATTTTTCTCTTGCATGAGGGCAAAGTCCTATTCTATAGCTATTATTTTTTTTTCAAGGGTCAATTTTCATATATAAGTTACCGCACATTATTCGAAATAGAGTAAAATGCACTCAATCCTTTGTGAATTTGCACATCTGGTTACATAAAATTTAGCCCAATTTGTTGAAATCGTATCCCTGAAGTTATCCAACTAAATTGACTGAACTTCAAACTGATTCACTGAAATGCAATGATCGAAGTTTAATTATCTATTCTCGTCAGTAAACACGTCTTTTTCAAAGGGTTAGCATCTTGACAGGAAGCTTCATTTATGAAACTCACGAACACATAGATGGCAGCTCCAGGAGCCCTCAGGTGGTTCAGATAGGGGAGGTTTCAAACAGTACATATGGTAACCACGATCGCAGTCATCACAAAACAAGAGCTGTTCCTAGAAAAATGGCTGTTAAACTTGTGTCGTAAACAGGCAAAAATAAAACAAAATCTGTTTACAACATATGTATAATCGTTCCCTTTACAGAACTCAACACATATAAGATAAACACATATAAGATAAGACTCAAGGAGTTCCTGAAAATCACTTTTCGAAGAGCTTAATGCCCGTGCCACATTATAGTCACACTTGTCGATAAAATCAAAATTACGCACGACTACAGCGCCAATTACGTTCGCCGTTCATAATTTCTCGAGTTGAACATAGTTCAACTTTCAAGCATAAATTTCTTGACTGAGCAATCAAAGTCAAGGTTTAAGGGACAGCTTAAAACTAGAAAAGATGGAAACTTAGAACAGTGGTTTTCTATCTGGGAGAGAATCTGAGAAAAATTAAGAAGACTTAGTGTTAGTAGAGAACAGTTGGACACAAATTACTGTTTGTGCAAACTCATTAAACTAATTTCTGGCAATTTTAATTTTTCGCTTTTTAAATACAAGTGTGATGCTAAAATCAAAAAAATTGCGTTGTCATTCATGAAACTACAGCGCCAATTACGTTCACCGTTCGTAATTTTTCGAGTTGAACATTGTTCAACTTTCAAACATAAATTGCTTGACTGACCAATCAGAGTCAAGGTTTAAGGCATAACTTATAACTAGAAAAAATGGAAACTTAGAGCAGTGGTTTTTCTATCTGGGAGAGAATCTGAGAAAAATTGAGAAGACTTAGTATTAGTAGAGAACAGTTGGACACAAATTACTGTTTGTGCAAAGTCGTTAAACTAATTTCTCGCAATTTTAATTTTTCGCTTTTTAAATACAAGTGTGATGCTAAAATCAACAAAATTGCCTTGTCATTCATGAAACTACAGCGCCAATTACGTTCACCGTTCGTAATTTCTCGAGTTGAACATTGTTCAACTTTCAAACATAAATTGCTTGACCGACCAATCAGAGTCAAGGTTTAAGGCATAGCTTAAAACTAGAAAAGATGGAAACTTAGAACAGTGGTTTTTCTATCTGGGAGAGAATCTGAGAAAAATTAAGAAGACTTAGTGTTAGTAGAGAACAGTTGGACACAAATTACTGTTTGTGCAAACTCATTAAACTAAATTTCTGGCAATTTTAATTTTTCGCTTTTTAAATACAAGTGTGATGCTAAAATCAAGAAAATTGCCTTGTCATTCATGAAACTACAGCGCCAATTACGTTCACCGTTTGTAATTTCTCGAGTTGAACATTGTTCAACTTTCAAACATAAATTGCTTGACTGACCAATCAGAGTCAAGGTTTAAGGCATAGCTTAAAACTAGAAAAGATGGAAACTTAGAACAGTGGTTTTTCTATCTGGCAGAGAATCTGAGAAAAATTAAGAAGACTTAGCATTAGTAGAGAACAGTTGGACACAAATTACTGTTGGTGAAAACTCATTAAACTAATTTCTGGCAATTTTAATTTTTTGCTTTTTAAATACAAGTGTGACGCTAAAATCAAGAAAATTTCCCTATCATTCATGAAATTTTGCTTTCCTTATCGATAGATGTGACACGGGCATTACTTATTTTATGGAATGGAAAACGCAAAATTTGAACGCTGTAGGTTTATGAGTATTGATTTTTAGGCATACCAAATCTTTAAGTATGAGAATCTAGAGAGGGTATCAAAATAAGCGAAGTAATTATTATCAGTAGCATAATATATAACACGAAACGTAGAAACTACCCAATCCGTTATTACTTACTAATGGATACTTTTGTAATTAACTACCCAAAGCTTTCTCCAAATTGCTCCATTAATTTTCCGAAGGGACAACAGGGCCATGTTCCAGTTCACAGCTCTCTTGTGGATTAGGGCCGTCGCATACAACATATGTGATATCTTGTGGATTAGTCCCTCTTTCACCACCATATTCAATGGTTAAACAGACTTTTGGTCGAATTCCTTTGGGTCCAAAATGAAGAAAAAATGAAGTAGGAACACTCGAGGTTTATGGAAGAGGTCGCTTGAAGGGGTTTAAAGGTTTCAAAATTTCACTAAAAGCAGCTTTATTCAGTGTAGACTAATCGGTTTTTCTGCAGAGTGAATACGTTTCCATTTTGGCATTGATTCAACAATACGAATTAACATAAGACCGATTTTTGGAGTTTTTTTTCAAAGATTTTCTCTGATGTAACAGCTAACTAATCAGTTTTTCCAAATTTATCAAAAGTTTCACATCAAGAGATAGTAGAAAATTGGATCTTTTCTAACGAATAAAAAAAGGGGGGAATAGTATAGTAAAATTAACAGTTGGTTTGCTTTCCTTTAAAACATACACAGATAATATTGGCAGCTATATTACAACATTATCAGAGAACTACTTCTCTTTCTTATATTAAGCTTTCTTGATAATTTTCAACAAATTTACTAATCAGTTTAAAGGCGTGTTAATTGTTCAATAGGTTTTCTCGTGAGATCGAACTGATCCTGAAAATGACGAAAATGCTTGTTCGGTCTTCGTTTGGTATAAAATTATCCAATAAATTCGAAGCCCTTAATGAACTCTCAGAAGGCGTCGAAGAAGCCTGGAAGACGATTCGCAAAAACTACAAGGATACGGCCGAAGAACCCTTGGGTTTAGAAAACCAATTAAGCAACAGTGGATATCCACAAAGACCCGGGATCTCATAGCAAATTGTAAGAAACTGAAGCCGAAATCTCTCAAGTTAAAATGGTCAATTGCGTTGACTAAGAGCTTGGCGTACAAAGAGGCTGATAAAAGAAGTAAAGAGAAGTGTCAGGTTGGACAAACAGCAGTATACTGTAGTTCTGCCTGATATACCACCCCAACCTATCTTCAATCTCAGCATCAGTGACGACGATCCGACAGCCGACGAGATATTTTTAGCAGCAAAAAAATCTGAAAATTGGGGAGGCTTCCGGGACAGACTGCATTTTAGCAGAAATGATCAAGTCCAGCCTGAGACGAACCTTGGCCATCTGGCGATCCTTCTTCTCACTCCTATGGCAGACTGAAAGGTTACCCAAAGAATGGAGAACAGGAACTATAGTCAAATTCTTCAAGACAGAAGATGCAAAAGAATACGGGAACCAAAGAGGCATCAATCTTCTCTCAATCCCGGCGAAAGTTTTCATGAACATAATACTAGGAAGACTCCAAACTGCCTTTGATCCCCACTTACGTGAAAAACAACATGGATTCCGGCTAAGGCGATCCTGTGCCAACCTCATCTTTACTCTACGCACGATGCTGGAGGAATCTAAAGAATGAGACAACACCTGTACATACTCTTCGGAGTACAAGACAGCACTTGATTCAGTTCGTCGAATGGTTGTCAAGCTAGTTCGTCAAATAGTAGCCATGTACGAAGAACAGAATACTGTGCTAAAACCTCAGATGGCAACACGCACTACTTCAAAGTGATGACTGGCGTCAAGCAAGGGTGTGTCCTGTCATTTTTTCTCATCGTCTGAGTTGTAGACTACATCTTTTGACAGATTAATGGCCATGGAATCCGAATTGCAGGAAAGCTTCTCCATGACGTCGATTTTGTCACTCATGTTGGGGGGACAAGCAAAACCTTCAGAAATTCCTGAATAAACTCCCGAAGAAAGCTGAACAGTTCGAATTACATATCAACGCTCCAAGGACTAAAGCTATGTCATAGAAGTTCACCAACGGGAATCAAACTAGGAGATAAAGAATTCGAACAGGTTTAAAGACTTAAAGAAACAGAAACAGATAAAGATACAGACAGGTTTAAAGAAACTTATAAAGACTTCAAGGATTTGGGCAGAACAATATCTTCCAGTGGTGACTCTGAAAAAGAATTACGCACTAGAATAGCCTTAGCCAGCGCGGCATTTCAGAGACTGGAAATCCACAATATACTCACAGAAACTGAAACTCGGACTGTTCTAGACCAATGTTCTGTCTGTTCTGAGTTACTCAACGGAATACTTAAAGCTAATCACGAAACAGGAGAAACGTATTACCGCCTTTGAAAATAACAGTCTTCGCCGGATCCTAAGGATGAGCTGGAGAGACCATGCCAGCACCGGCAAGATCCGTACTCGCACATACCAACCAAACATCGCCTCTGTTGTGAGGCAACGAAGATAGCGTTACCTTGGACATATCCTCAACGTGCCAGATCATAGACTTCCTAAAATGCTCCTTCACTGGCAAACAGAAGACACCCGTCACCGAGGAAGACCAAAGAACACCCTCCGTAGAACGTACGTACGTGACAGAAGAACCCTCCAGAGGAGTCTCATCCCAGAGTGGAAGGACATCTACGCAGCGGCCCACTTGAGGGAAGATTGGAGAATACTCACTGCGTCCTGTGTCCCTCTGAAAGCACTGGAGGAGCTAAGGTCTAAGGTTAACAGACAACACCGTAATGTGACAAAAAAGATGCAGTTCTATTTTTAATTATGTGATGGAACAAAAGTTCAAGTTTTTATGTTTTCTGACCGGATTTTTCTCGTCCTGACAACGAAGGAAAGTTGCCAGATTTTCTTATTTCTTATCAAGTTTTGGGAATATACTTGTAGTTTGTCTGAAGGGAGTTTATCGGAACCAGCAACATTTTAAAAGTGGTCTAAGAGAGAAAAAAAAGTTTTGGAACCTCTGCTTTAGACAGACAGTGACTTTCGCTTGCACTATTTGTCAAGACACTTTAAATTTGCAGTGATTTAATCAGCAGCGAAATACATAACATAAGCTTCAACAGCGAAATAAACAATATAAAGATATTTTAATAAGGAAACACGGTAGTGAGGTGCGCTTAAAGAAAAAGACATTATTAGAATTAAATAGTCATAAGATACATATGCGTATTTGCGAGTGCTGAAGGCAAGGGCCAGTATTTTCATTTGATTTAATACGCAAATACAAGAGTTAGGCGAGGCCTGAGCGAGCAGAGCAAACAACCAAAACAAAGAAAAATACAAACAATAGGGAAATAAACAATACAAATAATACAAACTTACATCATTATCAGACGTTCCACAGAGGCTGCAGCATTTGCACTCAATACACTGCCATCTATATTTGAGAACAGAAACCATCATATTTGCAGTAAACTGAAGACACGATGGATGACCTGAAATTAAATCAATTATTAGGAATAATTTAATTTTTCCTGACCTTGTTTGATTAAAAAAAAGTAGCTTTAATTTCGTCGGGAGGGGTGTACTTTCAAAACATGAAAAAAATATCTGCAATGAATGAACAGTTTTAGCAATGTAGAAAATAAACTGTACATAGTCCATTCTGAGTTCATGCCAAAAATAGTTATGAATATCCAGTGCACGTGCCTTGAGTAGGCTCCAGCATAGGCAAAAAATACATTCTGCATCTAAGTAGACAGTCTGAATAACAGAAAATATGACTTAGCAATCTATAATCGACGATTCAAGAAAGTGCTTATATAGACAGATGGCTTATTAAAATGCATAGCCTTCTCACAGAAAATACATAGCGTCTGTTTATTCAACGTCATTTTCGTAAAAGTAAAGTAACATTTTCGTCCCCTGCAAGACGTAATAGACGGGTAAAATATCAGGGACGACAAGGACGTTTCCAGGTTTTTTACGGGGGGGGGGGGGTGCGTCCTTGGTGCCTGAAGATGGGTGATTTGAACAGAATCTGGATAAATTACTTTAAGCTTTGTAAATTAATTCTTCATCTTCCACCTTGGACAGAAAGGCGCTTCCTTATAAATATTTTTGCTGTTTCTGATATAGAGCACAGGAAGCTCTCAGGTATTGCTCCCACACACTTATTCCCTACCATCGTCTTATCCAACTTAACAGTTAATTCTGTATTCTTTCTCTTCTGTTTTTTTTTCTGCATCTAAGTAGACAGTCTGAATAACAGAAAATATGACTTAGCAATCTATAATCTACGATTCAAGTAAGTGCTTATATAGACAGATGGCTTATTAAAATGCATAGCCTTCTCACAGAAAATACATAGCGTCTGTTTATTCAACGTCATTTTCGTAAAAGTAAAGTAACATTTTCGTCCCCTGCAAGACGTAATAGACGGGTAAAATATCAGGGACGACAAGGACGTTTCCAGGTTTTTTACGGGGGGGGGGGTGCGTCCTTGGTGCCTGAAGATGGGTGATTTGAACAGAATCTGGATAAATTACTTTAAGCTTTGTAAATTAATTCTTCATCTTCCACCTTGGACAGAAAGGCGCTTCCTTATAAATATTTTTGCTGTTTCTGATATAGAGCACAGGAAGCTCTCAGGTATTGCTCCCACACACTTATTCCCTACCATCGTCTTATCCAACTTAACAGTTAATTCTGTATTCTTTCTCTTCTGTTTTTTTTTGTAGATTATAATTTTTCTTCTTGTATTATTGTTTCTCCACCTTCATACTATTTTTGTGTGTGGGGTATTGGGTTAGAGGGTTATTGTTTATAAATAAAATAAAACTGCAAATAATAAAAAACTCAGAGAATCTAATGATAACTAAAGATTAAAAATTTTTTTGGAATACCAAATAAAATAGTAACTAACGGATTTTCAGACTTTATGAGCATTAAATAGCGAAAAACAAAATAGCAAACCAACATTATAGCATGTAAAACGAGTTTTCATTGTGAGTTACGCCCTTTGGGCGCTTTCTCGTTCCTCTTGTTTCAAACTGAAAGAGACATTATGAAGTTGGACCCCCCCCCCCCCAAAAGTTTGTCTGACTCGTAAAACATAACAAAATGAACATAAACAAATTTTTGATGCGTTTTCAATTTTTTGCACTCCCCCTAAAAAAAAATCCGTTTGTAAGCTCACCCCCCTTCCCCCCCGAAAAAACAAATCCTGGATACCCTGATTGCAATGATGATGTATATATGATGACATAATGATGATATAATATATGATGACAGTCTAGAGTTATGAGAACTTTATTGTAAGGGCTTTAAACTTCACAATTTCAATAACAGGCCATTTTTTATATAGATTTTCTTCTATATTTGTCTACAATAAAAGTTCCATTATATGCTAATAACAAGAAACAAATCTTTTTTTTTCGAACCAATTGAACATCCCATTCGTCATTTATTTTTTAACCGAATTACATAACAAATAAGAGCTCCTTCTCGTTGTTATGTAATAGTTGTTCTATTAATTTTGTTGTAGTGGTATACAAATTAGCTAGGCTGCCCATTTTTACTGAATAAATCTATGTCTATGTCACATTGCTTCATGTTCTTCTTTGTTAAATGTCCAATCATTTTTTTTTGTGCAGGATAAATTGTATACATTATAGCCAACAGCACGATATAATGATTTAGATTTGGACAATTTATTTTTGTTTTGTAGTTAAACCCAATGACAAGGAAGTTTTTGGGACCGCTTTTTGGATGTCACTAAACAATTCTCGACATATATAAATTAAAGAAAAAGAAGATAGAAAACAATCAGCCATATCACTAGTAGCGAAGCGAAGGGAAGTTTTTTCAAGATATTGGCTCTATGATGACCTTTAGAGGGATGTATGCAATTTAGAGTGCATCAATTCAACTTTGTTACTCGAGGGGCGTATCCATGTCCAAGACCCTAGTACTTTGCATCACTTCCAGTTGATCTATTACCTGATCTTCCACAGTCCGCACAAGATACCAGCTCCTCAGAGTTTCCTGTCTTCTTATTATTGGCCACATCTCCTAGACAAAAATCGCAAAAAGGTGATGGAGCAGCTCTTGGAGCCTCAGTAAGGGGTTCTTTAATAGGTGAAGGAGTTTGTGACACTGCTGGGGGTGTTGGTGCATCTGGCAGAGCAGGAGTTGGAGTCTGGAAAAAATTGAAAGGTGGTAAGAAACGGATCGAGCCTGTAAAAAAAAAAAAAAAAAAAAAAAAAAAAAAAAAAAAAAAAAAAAAAGATACTATCAAACTAGCCTTAGATTTTGTTCAGACCAAACATTTCAGATCAACTATAGATTTTTGAATTCTTAACAATACTCATAGGAGATGATATACTTTTTAATTTGATTTGAACGCAAATTCAACTACATTAAAATCGTAGTTATTCTACGAGAAAAAGCTGGGTTTAACTCCATATTCAAACTACGTATCAGCTATGCATTTTCTGAATCCTCTTTATAAAAAAAAAAAAAAAAAAACTAGCGGTAGCCTTTCAAACAAAACGCATAAAAAAGAAAAAAAACCATAGCGCTCTTATCCTTTTGTGAGAACTACTACTGCTAACAACCCATCGCAGCACCAAGCCGCCTGTGGCCAACATATTTACGCACGCTCCTTCTCCATCCCAATCTATTCAAAGCCCCCCTCTTTATACCCTCCCTAGAAGTTCCCATTTCCTTTAAATCTTTCTTTATTACATCCTCCCACCCGAGACACGGACACGTCCTGCTTTCCGTTTAGCCCTAGACTGTTGGCCGAAAAGGACAATCTTCGGCAATCTGTCATCCTTCATTGTGAGAACCAAAGAAAAAATAGCTACCTTTCGCCAAACGTGAAACTTTAAGTCCTACTCCCCCCCAAAAAAATCCCAACACGATCCTCCAACCAAAAACGATCCTCCTTTTTACACATTAATATCTTCCTTTGCCCCACCCCCTTTTCTAAAAAAAAACTGAATGTATCAACTCGATCCCCCAGCCGTGAGACATATTTGGAGAGAAATAACAAAAATGTATGTTAGTATTTTAATGAAACATAACGACTGTATGAGAAATACTTGCTTGGCTTCAGGATTCAAATCCCCATTGCACAGGCTGCTTAAATTGATACTTTAAACAATTTTCCGATTAGAAGTGGTATTTTGTAGTATTTTTATAGATAGAATTTGTTGCAGTTTTTTTTTGCATTGGTTTCATGATTCCCAAATTCTTCATAGTTTTTCTCAGAAAAAACCGTGGCAAAAGAAGGTTTTCTAAAATGACACTTCACCTCTCTCACATAATTAAACAAAAATCAATGTTCAGTGATGATGGTGATGAAAAAGCACTGGAGGAGTTAACTTTAACATTTTGAGCTCTAGATTTTAACATCATTTTTTATACAGACTGGGTGTAATTATTACATCATTTATTCCAAAGATATCAGGTTCAATCTAAGTTCCTATATTCCAAAGGAATCAGGTTCGAATCAGGACCAGGTATTCTATTTTTTTCAAGTTGTTTAATAACGATTTGAAAAGAGAAAATAAAATTAAAAAGTTTGAAAATTGTAAAAAATTGAACTCTGGCGACATGCTACAGTTTGCCACACATACGAAATAATAAGAGAAATTTCGCACTTCCTCGTAAAAATAACAGCATGATTGCAAATTCCAAACTCAGTAAAACCAAGCATTACTTAACTTCATGGTTGCATATTTGTCAATTAGCCTAGTCCTATTTCATCTCTATTTAATAAACAGGCAAGACATAATATTAGATTACAGTAGTACCATGATAGATGAAGATTATTTCCCAACTCATGGACAATTTTTACGTCCGGTTTCTACATTTATCATCATTTATCATATTCATTTAACATGTCTGCATTTGCCGTTGTGCTTCTAATGCAGGTTTTTACGCTGAAACAGAAAATACACTCGTCATTTTATCACTCAGATTCCTTACGTGACAAACTTTTAAGTTTTGTTTAATTTAGCTATTTTTACATTTAAAAAAGTATTTCTATTGTTTAGGAATTTCCTTAATTAAATTTGAATCAGAATTAAGAATTAGACTTCTTTTTTTTCTAAAACCAAGAGTTTCTGCCTGATTTTTTTGCTGTTTCCGTCAAGAATACCAAGGATTCAAATTTCTTTTTTTAACTAAAATGTCAAACTTTGGCGAAAAAAACTATCCCAAAACTCAGGTGATATGAACGTTTTCAAATCCAATTAGAATCGTACAGAACATATATTTTTTTTATTGTTGCACACTTTTATAATTCAAATTTGGAAAAACTAAAACATATATACCTGGACCTGCGGTATCAAAGTAGGGGGTGGTGGTGACGGAGGATTAATGCGCGGTGGTGAAATTGCAGCAGCTCTCCGCTTTGTATTCTCTACCTGGGGAGACGGGACTCGAGTAGGAAGAGCAGGACTAGGGCGTGAACGCCCACCACGACCTAGAACATTAAAGATTATAGAAAACATATAGGCCTATATTCTTTGGATTTATTATCGTTAATCTACGTAAGCATACTGGTACATATTTTGCTATATACCAGGAGAGAGCCTAAGATTTTGATATACAATCTCTGCAATGTCAAAATACGCTTTCGTGTAACCAATGTAAATTTTTTTTCGACATATTCGTAGGAGGCAAGGGTGGAAGTTGGTTAGAATTTAAGCTTACAACTGTGTAATTTTAAAATGTGCATTACGCTTTGAAATTTGATTATATATATATATATACATATATTTTTTTTTTTTTTTTTTTTTTGGCACATTAAGGGATATGGATTACTTATCAGCTTTGAAATATGCACTTCCGTAATTGATATGATCTTTTATTCACCAGATTCGTAAAAAAAGTAAAAGCTGCATCCAAACAAGGGTAAGGGGTGAGGGAGGAGGAGCCAACCCACCCGTGGATTCACCCCATATTTGAATATTCGAAGAAGCAAACATTGTAATACTATTTTTTAGACTGAAACTATTGTTGTGGAAACTATTCCACAAAAGAAGATAAATTAGTACATCAGTTCGTAAATAAAGTTTTACAGCAAATCTATTCGCAAATAATCGCAATAAGTTCCGGCCCTTTCCTTTAGAAGGCAGTAGCAAATAATAACCATCTTTAGGTTCTTCTTAAATTGCTTTTGCACAACGCATGAACTTGCTACTTCTTTCAACTGTGGTTAGTTATTGATAATATTGGCTTGAACGTACCGTACATCTAGCTACAGATCAGGCGACAAGAAACTTACATTTTTTTTTATTAATGTTAATTTTTGAAAGCTGAATTAAAACAGCTGAATTCATTTAACGATACTGTTTATAGATACTATTTTTCCCATCTAGCAGACTAAACATACGATGATAGATACTGGAATAAGTGGATAAAAGCCCGCTTTAATATAAGAAAATTTTTAGCGTATTTTTAAATTACAGATATGACTGATGTACA
This sequence comes from Artemia sp. Qi Xiang Cuo, assembly GCF_049724085.1. NCBI lineage: Eukaryota > Metazoa > Arthropoda > Branchiopoda > Anostraca > Artemiidae > Artemia > Artemia sp. Qi Xiang Cuo. The sequence continues at coordinate 62,185,386 of NC_142804.1, read as the reverse complement.
AAATACATACGTGACATACATACAAATACATACTTTGGCCAAGTCACTTCTAGCCAAATAATTAAAATAGGCTCTATCTTAGATTTAAAATTAAAAGCCAAAAATTGACTCGAGCCCTTGACAAAAAACATACCCCTAAACATTCCCTAAAAGCTTTACTTTAATATCCTTAATCTTATTAGCAGCAGTAATAGTAACAGTGGAAGTTTTAGTAGCAATATAGGCATAGTGTCTTTAGATTAGCAAACATTCTCCTCAACATGCCCTGAACGTTTCAACTTATACTCTAAGCCCTTCCTGAGATATTACTGATACGCCCTTTTGACAACCTGCATACATACAGTGTTTTGATTTGGTTCAACATTCCCTGACTTCGACATGAAAAAAGTTTTACTGAAGAAAGTAAATAGTGAAGTTGAAACTTAAAAAGGAACAAAAGTTACTGCTTTGCGGTTTATGCAATATATATCTACAAAACTGCTTCAAATAAAATGGCTCGTGGTATTTCCCTCTATTTGTGAAATTCTAAAAAACTAGCGAGGTACTGAAAATGCCAAACCGACACAACAAAACAGGATTAGGAGCCGAGAAATTCAAAATAGTAAGTAGAAAATAAAAGACTAATTTATAAAGTGGTTCAAAATCTTTTACCGGCCATGAAAAAAAATGTTGCAATACAATTTTAATTCTCTAAAAACTTAAGCAAGCTTAGTTTTCAGTAAAGCGCTAATTTTTCAGAATTTTACAAATACATTGAAATATGAAGTCCATTTATATTAAACAGTTTTCCAGATATATGCTGCATAAACTGCGAAGCAGTAATTTTTGTTACTTTTAAGCTTCAACTTCGTACTTTTCTTTTGTCAAAAAAAAACTTTTGTCAAAAAATATATTGTTGTTCGTTTTTAAGTTTTAAAAATATACACAATAAACCTTCCAAAAAATTAATGTCTAGCTTAGTCGAAGACATTAAGATGAAGAACATGTCGAACTTGGGGCCAATGGACCTGTGAGGCCTGCGCCACGACCCAGAGGGTATGGGTCCACCGCGTTATTAAAAAACTAGACGAAGAAACTATAGAAGTCAACATGAGTTTTTGTTAGAATAGGGCATTAAATATAGGTTTTACTTCGCATAGCCCTTTGAATTTCCAATCAAATGAGCCTTTTTTGAAGTTTCTATGACAACGCCTTCTATAAAAACCTTATATGCCCCCAGGCCATAACTTAAAACCCTTGCCCCGAGGGTTGTGGGGGAGTGTCCTCCTCAAAACATATTTTCTATCGGGAGAACAGCTACACTGAACAAAACGGCTATCTCAAAATTTTGATTGGATGTGTTTGGGGGAATGATGGGCGTGGGGGGGGGGGCCAGTTGCCCTCCAATCACTTTCGACTATTAAAACGGGCACTAGCCCTTAGAATTTCCAATCGACTGAGCCTTTTTTTAATTTTCTACGACAACGCCTTCTATAAAAACCTTATATTCCCACAGAGCATAACGTATAAACCTTGCACCGAGTGTGTCGGGGGATTGTCCTCCTCAAAAAGATATTTTCTATCTGAAAATCAACTACGCTGAACAAAATGGCTATCTCAAAATTTTGATTGGATGTGATTGGGGAATTATGGGAGTGGGGGGGGGGGCTAGGTGCCCTCCAATCGCTTTCGACTATTAAAAAGAGCACTAGTCCTTTGAATTTCCAATCGAATGAGCCTTTTTTGAAGTTTCTACAAAAACACCTTCTATGAAAACCTTATATGCCCCCAGGGCAGAACTTAAAACCCTTGCCCCGAGGGTTTTGGGGGAGTGTCCTCCTCAAAAAGATATTTCCTATCTGGAAATCAACTACGCTGGACAAAATGGCTATCTAAAAATTTTGATTTGATGTGTTTGGGGGAATGATGGGCGTGGGGAGGGGGGGGGGGGGCTAGTTGCCCTCCAATCAGTTTCGACTATTAAAAGGGCACTAGCCCTTTGAAGTTCCAATCAAATGAGCCTTTTTTGAAATTTCTTCGACAACACCTTCTATAAAAACCTTATATGCCCCCAGGGCATAACTTAAAACCCTTGCCCCGAGGGTTGTATGGTAGTGTTCTCCTCAAAAACATATTTTATGTCTGGAAATCAAATACGCTGAACAAAATGGCTATTTCAAATTTTGATTCTATTTGTTTGTGGGACTGTGTGGCGTAGGGGGGGGGCCTAGTTGCCCTCCAATCACTTTCGACTATTAAAAAGGGCACTAGCCACTCCAATTTGCAATCGAATGAGCCCTTTTCGAAGTTTCTACGACGACTACTGATACGAAGTGCCCGAGTATGGAGAAAAAAAACACAACACATTGTGCCCACATCGTTCTTTACTTAGGCAGCGCTAGCGCGCTGCCTATGATATGTCGATTTTAGACAACTGAAGGAACTCAAAAGGATTAAAGATGTGAAGTTAATATAATTTGCAAAAATTTGTGTTATTATTATCAGTAAACTTTTCTTCTGCAATGGTACAAGTGATTTTGAAATTTTCATAAGAAAGTATACTCTCATTATTATTTCTTCTTGTACTTCAATATTTAAGGAGAACTAACAAATAGAAGTGAAAATTACACCATTGAAACCACCATAATCGAAAACCGTGTACTGGGTAATAATAGTCCACTATCCTGAACAACAAGTGAATTAACTTTTTTTTTAAGAGAAGTATTGAAGTATCTCCTTTTTTTTTCTTCGCCATTAGTGGGCGAGAATACCTATTTCAAAAACAATATTATCATTATAAGGATTCGAACCTGGGTTACCACACCCAGAATATAGGGTCCTAACCACTAGCCCACTAAATCCTGTTTAGTTTGTTCTATAGGGTTTGGAGCTCCCAAAAGGTCTTTTACTAGGTGGCAGAATTTTATGACAATAAGAAAGAACTCGAAGTTCTACTGCCACTCGATGCACCTTTTTATACTTTTTTCAAATATATATCTACAATATATACGTTGATATGAGAAAGAGCTTTCACTTGTACCTTTATATTTCCGTAAGTCCGCAGACAATTTACGAAACTTATTAAGGGGACTAGCAAGTGGAGTATATTAGGACAGATTTATGGTTTCAGACAGTGGCGTATTTTCGTCAAAATCCTGGGGAGGGGGGGGTCGGAGCCCCCCCCCAAGGTCGGAGCCAATCTTCTCAAATCAAGTGAAAATGACAGTGAAAACTGAAAAATAAGTCATAATTACCATAGAAGCAAATAAATCCTAAAGAAAACTGGCTTGTTTCTCTGCATAGTTGAATTGCAGGCTTATCTTAATTTTGACAAGATTTTTTTTGCAGAAGCTAAATTTCAGCTGGGGGAGGGGGCGAACTGAGGTCTAGGGAGGGCAAACTTGGGTCTGGAGGGGCAGTTGCCCACCCTGCACCATAGAAAATTACGCCACTGGTTTAAGACCGTGGAGGTATTGATATTGCTCAGTCTCTTTTGTGGCACAATTTCTAATGTTACTTAAATATATGGCGACTTACTCTCAAATTATCCCTTCCCCAACAGTCTTCAACAAGATAAATAGAAATGTCAATGCTTTCCAAATAAAAGTGATTTTCCATTTTGTTCAAGATGGGGGGTTGAAATTCTCCTGTGAGGGTTTTGACCATGGTGAATCCAAGACAGACATTTCACTTCGATCCGACGTCATTATCGAAGAGTTCCGGACTCTTTTTCTAAATTCCTATACATTTGTTTCCCCCAATAACATTTTACTATTAAGATTTTCCAATAGGCAAAACTCAAAGTATTTGAAAATATCCCAGTCCCCTGTTTTGCCTACAAGTCCAGTAGGTAAATCTTTGAGTCATTTTTGGGTTTGAGCCAATTGCCATGGTCTGGCTCTCAGGTCTTTAATCACTTCTACCAAGTTTATCAAATTCAACTACTTATTTCGAATTGCATCGAAATAACTAGTTTCCATTTAAGAATTAGCTACAAATGGTGATTTTTTCTCAAAGGACAATTATTTTTAAGCACTTTGAACTTTTGGTAACTATGAGCTGTGTTTCCCTCTTTACTAGGTTGCAGCTATCATTGCAACCATGTTAAAAAAAGAAAGAAAACAGGTGGCAATTATGACCTTTAACTGGGCTGAAACTTTATTGATATAAATTTTTACCTTTTATGATACTGTCTATGTCTTAGATTTAAGTTAAGACCTGAAAATACGTTAAATTTTTTCAACTAACAGCGACCAAGTAACACCACAACGCAAATTCCGGTTTGTATGTCAAATTGAAAGCGAAATTCTTTCAAGTCTTTTTAGATTCCGTTTAGAATCCGATTCCGGCAAATTCCGGCTGGTATGTCTTATTGAAAGCGAAATTCTTTTAAGTCTTTTTAGATTCCGTTTAGAATCCGATTCCGGCAAATTCCAGCTGGTATGTCTAATTGAAAGCAAATTTCTTTTAAGTCTTTTTAAATTCCGTTTAGAATCCGATTCCGGCAAATTCCGGCTGGTATGTCTTATTGAAAGCGAAATTATTTCAAGTCGTTCTTAAAACAAACCAAACCTAGATGCATCCTAAAAGCTGATGAAGTCCTTTTTAAATTCCATTCCGGCAAATTCCGGCTGATATGTCCAATTGAAAGCGAAATTATTTCAAGTCTTTTTAGAGTCCGTTTAGAATCCGATTCCGGAAAATTCCGGCTGGTATGTCTAATTGAAAGCGAAATTCTTTTAAGTCTTTTTAGATTCCGTTTAGAATCCGATTCCGGAAAATTCCGGCTGGTATGTCTAATTGAAAGCGAAATTCTTTGAAGTTTTTTTAGATTCCGTTTAGAATCCGATTCCGGCAAATTCCGGCTGGTATGTCTTATTAAAAGCGAAATTATTTCAAGTCGTTCTTAAAACAAACCAAATCTAGATGCACCCTAAAAGCTGATGAAGTTCTTTTTAAATTCCATTTAGAATCCCATTCCGGCAAATTCCAGCTGATATGTCCAATTGAAAGCGAAATTATTTCAAGTCTTTTTAGAGTCCGTTTAGAATCCGATTCCGGAAAATTCCAGCTGGTATGTCAAATTGAAAGCAAAATTCTTTCAAGTCTTTTTAAATTCCGTTTAGAATCCGATTCCGGCAAATTCCAGCTGATATTCTAATTGAAAGCGAAATTCTTTTAAGTGTTTTTAGAGTCCGTTTAGAATCCGATTCTGGAAAATTCCGGCTGGTATGTCTAATTGAAAGCGAAATTCTTTTAAGTATTTTTAAATTCCGTTTAGAAACCGATTCCGGCAAATTCCGGCTGGTATGTCTTATTGAAAGCGAAATTATTTCAAGTCGTTCTTAAAACAAACCAAATCTAGATGCACCCTAAAAGCTGATGAAGTCCTTTTTAAATTCCATTTAGAATCCCATTCCAGCAAATTCCGGCTGATATGTCCAATTGAAAGCGAAATTATTTCAAGTCTTTTTAGAGTCCGTTTAGAATCCAATTCCGGAAAATTCCGGCTGGTATGTTTAATTGAAAGCGAAATTCTTTTAAGTCTTTTTAGATTCCGTTTTGAATCCGATTCCGTCAAATTCCGGCTGGTATGTCTTATTGAAAGCGAAATTATTTCAAGTCGTTCTTAAAACAAACCAAATCTAGATGCACCCTAAAAGCTGATGAAGTCCTTTTTAAATTCCATTTAGAATCCCATTCCAGCAAATTCCGGCTGATATGTCCAATTGAAAGCGAAATTATTTCAAGTCTTTTTAGAGTCCGTTTAGAATCCGATTCCGGAAAATTCCGGCTGGTATGCCTAATTGAAAGCGAAATTCTTTTATGTCTATTTACATTCCGTTTAGAATCCGATTCCGGCAAATTCCGGCTGGTATGTCTTATTGAAAGCGAAATTATTTCAAGTCGTTCTTAAAACAAACCAAATCTAGATGCACCATAAAAGCTGATGAAGTCCTTTTTAAATTCCATTTAGAATCCCATTCCGGCAAATTCCAGCTGATATGTCCAATTGAAAGCGAAATTATTTCAAGTCTTTTTAGAGTCCGTTTAGAATCCGATTCCGGAAAATTCCAGCTGGTATGTCAAATTGAAAGCAAAATTCTTTCAAGTCTTTTTAAATTCCGTTTAGAATCCGATTCCGGCAAATTCCAGCTGATATTCTAATTGAAAGCGAAATTCTTTTAAGTCTTTTTAGAGTCCGTTTAGAATCCGATTCTGGAAAATTCCGGCTGGTATGTCTAATTGAAAGCGAAATTCTTTTAAGTATTTTTAAATTCCGTTTAGAATACGATTCCGGCAAATTCCGGCTGGTATGTCTTATTGAAAGCGAAATTATTTCAAGTCGTTCTTAAAACAAACCAAATCTAGATGCACCCTAAAAGCTGATGAAGTCCTTTTTAAATTCCATTTAGAATCCCATTCCGGCAAATTCCGGCTGATATGTCCAATTGAAAGCGAAATTATTTCAAGTCTTTTTAGATTCCGTTTAGAATCCGATTCCGGAAAATTCTGGCTGGTATGTCTAATTGAAAGCAAAATTCTTTTATGTCTATTTAGATTCCGTTTAGAATCCGATTCCGGCAAATTCCAGCTGGTATGTCTTATTGAAAGCGAAATTATTTAAAGTCGTTCTTAAAACAAACCAAATCTAGATGCACCCTAAAAGCTGATGAAGTCCTTTTTAAATTCCATTTAGAATCCCATTCCGGCAAATTCCGGCTGATATGTCCAATTGAAAGCGAAATTATTTCAAGTCTTTTTAGAGTCCGTTTAGAATCCGATTCCGGAAAATTCCAGCTGGTATGTCAAATTGAAAGCAAAATTCTTTCAAGTCTTTTTAAATTCCGTTTAGAATCCGATTCCGGCTGATATGTCTAATTGAAAGCGAAATTCTTTTAAGTCTTTTTAGATTCCGTTTAGAATCCGATTCCGGAAAATTCTGGCTGATATGTCCAATTGAAAGCGAAATTATTTCAAGTCTTTTCTAGAGTCCGTTTAGAATCCAATTCCGGAAAATTCCGGCTGGTATGTCTAATTGAAAGCGAAATTCTTTTAAGTCTTTTTAAATTCCGTTTAGAATCCGATTCCGGCAAATTCCCGCTGATATGTCCAATTGAAAGCGAAATTATTTCAAGTCTTTTTAGAGTTCGTTTAGAATCCAATTCCGGAAAATTCCGGCTGGTATGTCTAATTGAAAGCGAAATTCTTTTAAGTCTTTTTAGATTCCGTTTTGAATCCGATTCCGTCAAATTCCGGCTGGTATGTCTTATTGAAAGCGAAATTATTTTAAGTCGTTCTCAAAACAAACCAAATCTAGATGCACCCTAAAAGCTGATGAAGTCCTTTTTAAATTCCATTTAGAATCCCATTCCGGCAAATTCCGGCTGATATGTCCAATTGAAAGCGAAATTATTTCAAGTCTTTTTAGAGTCCGTTTAGAATCCGATTCCGGAAAATTCCGGCTGGTATGACTAATTGAAAGCGAAATTCTTTTATGTCTATTTACATTCCGTTTAGAATCCGATTCCGGCAAATTCCGGCTGGTATGTCTTATTGAAAGCGAAATTATTTCAAGTCGTTCTTAAAACAAACCAAATCTAGATGCACCATAAAAGCTGATGAAGTCCTTTTTAAATTCCATTTAGAATCCCATTCCGGCAAATTCCGGCTGACATGTCCAATTGAAAGCGAAATTATTTCAAGTCTTTTTAGAATCCGTTTAGAATCCGATTCCGGAAAATTCCAGCTGGTATGTCAAATTGAAAACAAAATTCTTTCTAGTCTTTTTAAATTCCGTTTAGAATCCGATTCCGGCAAATTCCGGCTGATATGTCTAATTGAAAGCGAAATTCTTTTAAGTCTTTTTAGATTCCGTTTAGAATCCGATTCCGGCAAATCCCGGCTGATATGTCCAATTGAAAGCGAAATTATTTCAAGTCTTTTTAGAGTCCGTTTAGAATCTGATTCCGGAAAATTCCGGCTGGTATGTCTAATAGAAAGCGAAATTCTTTTAAGTCTTTTTAAATTCCGTTTAGAATCCGATTCCGGCAAATTCCGGCTGGTATGTCTTATTGAAAGCGAAATTATTTCAAGTCGTTCTTAAAACAAACCAAATCTAGATGCACCCTAAAAGCTGATGAAGTCCTTTTTAAATTCCATTTAGAATCCCATTCCGGCAAATTCCGGCTGATATGTCCAATTGAAAGCGAAATTATTTCAAGTCTTTTTAGAGTCCGTTTAGAATCCAATTCCGGAAAATTCCAGCTGGTATGTCTAATTGAAAGCGAAATTCTTTTAAGTCTTTTTAAATTCCGTTTAGAATCCGATTCCGGCAAATTCCGGCTGGTAAATCTTATTGAAAGCGAAATTATTTATTTCAAGTCGTTCTTAAAACAAACCAAATCTAGATGCACCCTAAAAGCTGATGAAGTTCTTTTTAAATTCCATTTACAATCCCATTCCGGCAAATTCCGGCTGGTATGTCTAATTGAAAGCGAAATTCTTTTAAGTCTTTTTAGATTACTTTTAGAATCCGATTCCGGAAAATTCCGGCTGGTATGTCTTATTGAAAGCGAAATTATTTCAAGTCGTTCTTAAAACAAACCAAATCTAGATGCACCCTAAAAGCTGATGAAGTCCTTTTTAAATTCCATTTAGAATCCCATTCCGGCAAATTCCGGCTGATATGTCCAATTGAAAGCGAAATTATTTCAAGTCTTTTTAGATTCCGTTTAAAATATGATTCCGGCAAATTCCGGCTGATATGTCTGATTGAAAGCGAAAATTTTCAAGTCTTTTTAAATTCCATTTAGTTTCTGATTCCAGTAAATTCCTGCTGGCTTGTCTAAGTGAAGCCGATATTCTTTCAAAACAGAAATGGATCAGGTATTCGACAATGTGCACAGATTTTCCCCATTCAATAACATAAAATCAGTGTGCCAAAGCAAAATCCAACTCCATCACAATTCACGTCATTTCACAAATTTGAATTATATAGTTTTTTTTTTACTTAAGTTTAAATTAAATTTTGGAACAAAAAAATAGTCGTATTTCTCGTATTTTCCAGATAACTCCCCAATTTTGTTTTATCAAAGTTGTAGCCCCAACCCCCCCCCCGCCCTTATGAGAAATATTATACATAATATTCAAATTATTTTTATTACCTTAATTTGTGAAAAAAACGAAAATAATATTGTTCCCAAAGTGACACATATTCTCGAGGCAATAACAAAGCTTTTGGGAGTTAGGTCACAACAACTCCCCGCCGAATAGTGGCGGCAACTCCATCACCTTCATTAAGACAATGGTAGCATTGTTGTCATGAGCACAAAGGAGAGACTATTTTTTTTATTGGAATCATCTCACCATAAAAATAGTAGACTCAATTAGAATTTAATTAATTAATATTAAATAAAGACATTTATAAAAATATATAATACTTTACTGAAAGCAATGAACAAATACTGAGCAGGCTAATAAGGGGAAAATTACAGACTAGGACAACAACAAATGATGAAACAAAATCATGAGGCTAAACGTGCATACTAACTGTACGGCAAAACGTAAAATAAATAATAAAAAACATAAAAAGCTAACATTAAAAGCGTGAAAATAAATCAGGTGCATAGCTGCGGGCCTCTAGAGACGTGTACACGGGAATAGATCCCGGGATCCAAAACACAGCCCAGGGAAGCAAATAACGAAAACAAAATGAGGTTAGACCGCATGGTGGAAAACCTCGAAGCAGAATACAACAAAAGAAGCGAATTTGGGAGGCATGCCTAGTTTGTAATAGTTGCGACCTGCTTCCTCAAAATCCATGGGTGAGTTGGATTCTTCGTGGTCGAGCTCCGGCGGTGGGGCGATCAACGGGTTTTCAATTGGTGGTCGTGGCTGATCCTTGTGACTGTGTGCATAGTGGTAGGTCAAACCTGGCCGGGTCTTATACCTGGCTGGGCACACTAAAAGTAGGGGGCAATATATTTGTATCTTTTCAAACAGGCGAATCTACAGATGAAGAAAAGGACTAACGAAGACTCAGACTTGTAGAAATATAGCCAGAGTTACATCCAGAAATTTTTGGAAGAAACGAGTATCTTGAAAATACCGTAAAAGCTTAATTTTATTACAGTTCATTTTTACTAAGGAATCAAGATTTTCCAGATATTCTGCAAATATGTGATTCCACGTTGGACAAATTTCTGTAAATTAGGCCAGTAAAATTTTAAAGAGTTATCAAATTTAAAAAAAAAATCCTCACGGCTAAAACATCGTCCCATTCTTCTACATTTTTTTTTTACAAGCATATTTTCAAAATATTCGTTGGAAAACTTCACAAGAAATGTAAAAAAAATGAAATGTTTTGGTTAGAAAACAAAATCTTGCTAAATCTAGCATCAAAATCCTTGAGCAACATTTATTGAGTAATTAAAATTTTAGCCCGGTATTTAATGACCTTCCTAGCCACATTAAAAGAACGGATATTCATTTAAGAAAAGGAGAAAAAAAAAACTTGATCAGCATATCATTTATTCTTCAACTGCTTTGGTAAGATTGACAACTTTTAGCAACTTGTGTATTGTATTTCCAACTTTGACGGATAATTTAAATCTTTGGAAGAAAGAGAAATAAAAAATAGTTACTTTAGAAGAATTCGAAAAATGAGTTTTACAAAACGAAAAGATCTATAAAAAGTTTCAAAAATAAATATTTAACAAAGTAATATAAAATATCAATCATAATTCAACGATAAAAATAATAAAGTTTTTATAAGTTTTTAAATTCACCAATAAAAATAAAAGCTTTTTCAAGTTTTTAATATGGGAAAAAGAAAAGCTAAAAAAAACTTACGTGCACAGAGGTATGGTTTATCAGCATCCGTTAATGGATCGGTTGAAGCAAGAGTTGGACCCTTCCTTCGAGCACGTCCTTCACGCTGAGCAAAAATTAGAAACGTTAATATAAAAATTAGAAAAGAAAATTCACTCCTTGCTTCTTTATTTTAAAATTTAGGATGTTATTAAAGAAACATAATAAAGTGCTACAGAGATTATTTTGATTTGCGTAGTTTAACCATCATTTATATTTGTATTTGTGTTATGATGTCCTAGCCGAGGGGTTTGAGCTCCAGACTTGAAATCCTGAGGTCAGGGGTTCGAGTCCTAGCCGAGTGGTTTGAGCTCCAGACTTGAAATCCTGAGGTCACGGGTTCAAGTCCTAGCCGAGTGGTTTGAGCTCCAGACTTGAAATCCTGAGGTCACGGGTTCAAGTCCTAGCCGAGTGGTTTGAGCTCCAGACTTGAAATCCTGAGGTCAGGGGTTCGAGTCCTAGCCGAGTGGTTTGAGCTCCAGACTTGAAATCCTGAGGTCAGGGGTTCGAGTCCTGGTGGCGCTGGTTATTTGGTTTGGAACGGGGGTCAATGGTGTGACTCTGTAAGCTCAGCCAAAGTCGAACCAGTTATAAATGGGTATCTAGAGATATCAGGAGGAAAATCACGGGAAGCGTCGGATTATTTACTCCCCAATCACGCATTGCACTTTTGACCGGAAGCATTGAATCAGGAAACGCAGACTGTGTTCAGCATGCGAAAAAGTTTTTTTTTGTAAGTTATGTTGCATATGGCCAGTTTGTAGATTTTATTTATTCTTTATAATTTCAAAATTTCGAGGTCAACTAAGTGTTTGAATTGTCCATAGTTTCTTTTTCATTCCGCATAAAAACCAAATTGAAAATATAAAACTAAAATAGAAAAAATTGGAAATGTGACTTTGCTATTGTTGCTTGCTTTCAACTTTTGACAGAAAGCTTATTATACTTATTTCTGCTTTCTTTGACTATTCTGTCAAGGAATGAACAGAAAGCAATGGGAAAATAGAAAATTAAATTCACTTTTTGGTCTTTCGTGTTAAAAATTGTGAAACTAAAAAATGTAACTAAGTTTTATAAGGAGAATTGTGGTTTGTGTAATATAACCAGTATATATATTTTGTGTTATATTGTATATATCCACTTTGTTAATTTTATTTTTACTTTCAAAATTTTGAAGTCAATAAAATGTTTGAATTTTCCCTAGTTTCTAGCTCATTCCCTAGAAGACAAAACTGAAAATAAAACAATAAAATAGAAATCAAAAAATAAAAAGTTAGAAAACCTGATTTTACTGTTGCTGCCTCCTCTCAACTTTTGACGAAAAGCTCATCATACTTCTTTCTATTTTCTCTGACTATTCTCTTCTTTCTGCTTAGTTTACCAATTCTTAAGAATATAAATCTCGGTAGAATCGGAACCTTGACTTCAAATATCTCGGTAACATTTTTTATGTCAGGATTTATATCCCGAACGGAGGTACAGCAGTTCCTTTTTGTGCAGTGCTTTATTCGTCATTTTAACCAATTGATCTTATTCCTTGATACCTTCTTTATCAAACAGTTCGTGGTAAAAAAAAGGAAAAGAAAAGGAAAGAAAAAGGAGGAAAAATAAACAAAATGAAATACAAAGCAATATACGTAACACCAAAAAGGAAAATTTTCTAGCGAATCAACTAAAACAAACAGTTAAGTTACATTTTACACCCAAAATATAAATTAAATAACACGTGAAAACCATGGTTCGGATCAAGCGAATTTTTAAATTTAATTTGTCTTTCAATCACGGCGGTAAGAGGGACATGTAGCTCCATATTTTGTGATTACTTTGGAATTTCTGCCCCAAGGTGGGGGATTAAGAAGGCATTTACAATGCTTTCAATAATAGGAACAGAGAGCTCCGACAGGTTTGGCCACGGGTGATAACGAGATAATATAGCAGGTGACAAAACCACTATAAAAACGTACAAGAAAAAACCGTTTAAACAGAAAAAACTAGGTACGGCAGGCTTTTTCGGCAAAATACTGAACAACAGCCAAACGAGTCAAATTAAGGTAAATCGGCAATTTAAATTTAAAACGGTAATTCCGAATTAAAATCGGAACTACCTATGGTACTGCCCTATAAACTTAAAAATTTTGAAAGAGCTATAGGAAAACCTTTGAAATTGTGGCATCAATCGACCTAAGAGGAGTCTAGAAGACTAAAAAAATAGATGTTTTTTCAAATAAAAACTTATTGCTGCAAACAGAGTGATAAATTTTCCGGGCTTCAGCTTTTCAAAAGGATTTAAAAAAAACAGGAACTTCGTGGGGAGTAAAGAGCGAAACTAAACAGAGTCAGATAGAGGAGGAGCGTGTACAGGTGAATTGTCCTTAGGCAGCTTCATACTGGATAACTCGACAGAGGCAGTAGTGCTGCACAGTAACTTCCAAATTTCTATATTTAGCTGTTTCTATAGTATATTCTCTATTTTATTATCTATTTTTTCGTTAAAAAAAAGAAAGAAATATATAGTATTAGCTCATATTATATATTCTTTTTTTTTACATTTCATATAATATGTATTTTCTTATATTTTGTATTATAAATATTTATTATATATTATGTCTTTAAATATATTATTTGTTTTTAATTTAATTTAATATTTTTTTTCATATATCTGATTTAGCCATTGAATGCATATAGTCGTTTTTGCAGTACAGCAAAACAACTTTACACCCTAATAAAGGTATAAAGCTGTAAATTAAATTAGGTTTTGTTTATTTTTAGTTAACAAAGAAAAAAACTCAACTTTAATAAAAAAGACATTCAACTAAATTACTAACTACTACTACCACTAACTACTCATCACAACACCAAACTGCGCGAGGCCAATAGAGCTACGCACGCTCCTCATCCATCCCAATCTATTCAAAGCCTCCCTCTTTATACGCTCCCAGGAAGTTCCCAATTATCTTAAATCTTTCCTTACGACATCCTCCCATCCCAACCGAGACAAAAATATGAATTAAAGCAAAGTGTAATACGAAATTTTGGAATCTGCGCGTGCAATAAATTGGTTTCTTTACACGTTTATTTACAGAAGAAAATTAAATTTTAAAAAAAAATTTGGAGTTTCACTTTTTACTTACCTTGGGCGTTTTTACAGGAGCAACAATCCTACGCCTTCTTTTTGGTTTTGCGGTGTCTGCATAATCATCATCACTTTCAGGTTCTGGTTCTTCAAAGTCCAAAACATCTTCATTTTCATCAAAAAACCAAGGTTCCTGAAAACAAAACACATCCAATCAAAATTTCGAGATAGCCATTTTGTTCAGCGTAGCTGATTTCCAGATAAAAAATATGTTTTTGAGGAGGACACTGGCCCACAACCCTCAGGGCAAGGGTTTTAAGTTATGACCTGGGGCCATACAATAACAATGTTGGCACAATGTATTATTTATTATTTTTTTCCTTTAGAGATGGGCACTTCGTATCGAAGAAGTTGTCGTAGAAACTTCGAAAAGGGCTCATTCAATTAGAAATTTGAGTGTCTTGTGCCTTTTTTAACAGTCGAAAGTTATTGGAAGGCAACTAACACCCCTTCCTCGCCCACCATTTCCCGAAACACATCAAATCAAAATTTTTAGATAGCCATTTTGCTCAGTGTAGTTGATTTTCAAATAGAAATTATGTTTTTGATGAGGACACTCCCCCACGGCCTTCAGGGCAAGGGTTGTAAGTTATGCCCCGGGGGCAAATAAGGTTTTTATAGAAGGCGTTGTCGTAGAAACTTCAAAAAAGGCTCACTCGATTGGAAATTCAAAAAGCTAATGCCCTTTTTAATAGTCGAAAGTGATTGGAGAGCAACTAACCCCCCTCTCACATCCACCTTTTCCCCAAACACATCCAATCAAAATTTCGATATAGCCATTTTATTCAACGTAGTTTTAAGTTCTGGAAATTAGGTCTTTGAGGATGACACCCCCCACAGCCATCAGGGCAAGGGTTGTAAGTTATGCCCTGGGGGCATATTAGGTTTTGTATGGGCAATGTTGTCGTAGAAACTTCATAAAGGGGTCATCCGATTGTAAATTTAAACGGCTAGTTCCCTTTTTAATAGTTGAAAGTGATTCTAAGGCAACTGACACCCCTTCCACGCCCACTATTTTCCCAAACACACCCAATCAAAATTTTGATATAGCCATTTTGCTCAACCTAGTTGAATGTTCTGGAAATTATATGTTTGAGAAAGAACCCCCCCCAGTCTTCAGGGTCAAGGGTTATAAGTTATGCCCTGGGGCATATATGGTTCTTATGGAAGGAATGCTCATATAAACTTCAGAGAGATCTCATTTGATTGGAAATTGAAAGTTCTAATTCACTTTTTAAGCGTCAAAAGATATTGGAGGGTAGCCAGCGCCCCCCATCTAAACCTCTTTTTCCCAAATGCATCCGATAAAAATTTTGAGATAGCTATTTTGTTAAAAATAGTTGAAAGATCATATAACAAAAACTCCGGTGACGACACAATCCCCCAGGGCCCGGGGGCAGGCATTGTAAGTTATGCCCTGGGAAGGGATGCTCGTATTAACTTCAAAGAGGGCTCATTTGATTGGAAATTTGAAAGTTCTAGTTCACTTTTTAAGAGTCAAAAGAGATTAGAGGGCACCTAGCCCCCCCCCTCCTGGACGCCCTTTTTTCGTCAAACCCATCCGTTAAGAACTTTGGGATAGTTTTTTTTTAAATATTTCAAGGACCATAGAACGAAAACTCCGGGGTCGACACAGCCCCCCAGGGCCCAAGGGCAGGTGTTGTAAGTTCCCTCAGTTATGCCCTGAGGGAATATATGGTTCTTATTGAAGGGATGCTCGTAAAAACTTCAGATATGGCTCATTTTATTAGAAATTGAAAGTTCTAGTTCAGTTTTTTAAATTCAAAAGAGATTAGAGGGCAACTAGCCCCCCCCGCCCCTTTTCCCCAAATGCACCCAATAAAAATTTTGAGATATCCATTAAGTTAAAAATTGCTCAAAAGTCAGATAACAAAAACTCAGGTGTCGTCACAACCCCCCAGGGCCCGGGAGCAGGCGTTATAAGTTATGCCCGGGGCAATAAACTTCAGAGAGGACTAATTTGATTGGAAATTGAAAGTTCGAGCTCACTTTTTGATAGTCAAAAGAAATCCGAGGGTAACTAGCCCCCCCCCCCACGCCTTCTTTTTCCCAACCCATCTGATGAAAATTTTGAGATAGAAATTTTGTTAAAAATGGTTCAAACGTGGGATACGAAAAACTCCAGTGTCAAGACAACCCCCCAGGGCCCAGGAGAAGGTGTTCTAAGTTATACCCTAAGGGCATGAATGTTTCTTATGAAAGGGATGCTCGTACAAACTTCATAGAGGATTCATTTGATTGGAAATTAAATATTCTAGTTCACTTTTTAAGAGTCAAGAGAGTTAAGGGCAACTATCCCCCCCGCTCTTTTTTCCCCAATCCTATCCGCTACAAATTTTGAGATAGCCAGTTTTTTAGAAATTTTTAAAAAATTAGATAACAAAAACTCCCCCCAGGGCCCGAGGGATAGGTGTTATAAGTGTTGTTCTGGGGGCGTATATGGTTCTTATGAAAGGGACGCTCGTATAAACTTCAGGGGGGAGGGGCTCATTTGATTGAGAATTGAAAGTCCTAGTTCAATATTTACGAGTCAAAAGATATCCGAGGGCAACTAGCCCTCGTATTTTATAATAGCCATTTCATTATACAAAAGTTCAAAGGTCAGAAAAGGAAAATTCCTGTGTCGACAGAACCCGTCAGGGCCCGGAGGCAGGCGTTATAAGTAATGCTCTAGGGGAATAAATGGTTCTTATGGAAGGGATGCTCGTATATACTTCGGAGAGGGCTCCTATGATTGGAAATTGAAAGTTCTAGTTCAATTTTTAAGGTTCGATACAGATCGGAGGGCAACTAGCCCCCCCCCCACCTTCTCCACGCCCTAAATGCATCGGATAAAAATTTGAGATGGACATTTTGTTAAAAATAGTTCAAAGTTCTGATAACAAAAAACTCCGGTGTCGATACAACCTCCAGGGCCCGGGGGTACGCGTTGTAAGTCATGCCCTGGGGGCATATATGGTTGTTATGGAAAGGATGCTCGTATAAACTTCAGGGGGGGGAGGGGCTCATTTGATTGGAAATTGAAAGTTCTAGTTCAATTTTTAAGAGTCAAAAGATATCCGAGGGCAACTACCCCCCCCCCCCCACAAGTTCAAAGTTCTGATAACAAAAAACTCCGGTGTCGATACAACCTCCAGGGCACAAGGGGTAGGCGTTGTAAGTTATGCCCTGGGGGCATATATGATTGTTATGGAAGGATGCTCGTATAAACCTCCTAGAGGGCTCACTTGATTGGAAATTGAAAGTTGTAATTCACTTTTTAACAGTCAAAAGTGATTGGGGGCAGCTAGCCTCCCCCCACACTCCATTTATTTTTTTCCCAGTGGCACTTCATATGAAAGGGGTCGTAGAATCAACTTCAAAGGGCGCTTATTTAATTGGAAATCGAGAGTTCTAGTGCCCTTTTAAGAGTCAAAAGTGATCAGACGGCAACTGCCCCCCAATACCTTTTCCCCAAATACATCTGATAAAAAATTTGAGGTAGATATTTTGTTAAAAATAGTTCAAAGATAATGTAACAAAAACTCCTGTGTCGACACAACCTCCCCCAGGGCCCGGGGACGACGTCGTAAGTATTTCTCGGGGGGCATATATGGTTCTTATGGAAGGTATGCTCGAATAAACTTCGGAAGGCTTATATGATTGGAAATTGAAAGTTCTCGTTCACGTTTTAAGAGTCAAAAGAGACCGGAGGGTAACTAGACCCCTCTCCATGCCCTATTTTCCTCAAACCCATCCGATAAGAACTTTGAGAGAGCCATTTTTTTCAAAATAGTTCAAAGGTCAGATACCTAAAACTCCAGTGGCGACACATCCCGCCAGCGCCCGGGGGGCAGGCATTGTAAGCTAGGTCCTGGGGCCGTATGTGGTTCTTATGAAAGGAATGCTCGTATAAACTTCAGAGAGGGTTCATTTGAATAGAAATTAAAAGTTGTAGTTCATTTTTTCAGAGTGAAAAAAGATCAAAGGGCAACTAGCCCCTCCCGCCTCCACGCCTTTGGGTGTATCGGATGGATAAACCCATCCGATAAAAACTTGAGGTGA
This sequence comes from Artemia sp. Qi Xiang Cuo, assembly GCF_049724085.1. Classification (NCBI taxonomy): domain Eukaryota; kingdom Metazoa; phylum Arthropoda; class Branchiopoda; order Anostraca; family Artemiidae; genus Artemia; species Artemia sp. Qi Xiang Cuo. The sequence continues at coordinate 62,167,337 of NC_142804.1, read as the reverse complement.
CCATTGTGTTAAAAATAGTTCAACCATCAGATCTCAAGGCTCGACACAACCTCCCAGGGACAGGGTTAGTAACTTATACTCTGTGGGTATATATGGTCCTTATAGAAGGGATGCTCGTGTAAGCTTCAGAGAGGGTTCATTTGATTGAAAATAGAAGGTTCTAGTTTACTTGTAAAAAGTAAAAAGAGAAAATATTTGTAATATAATCCGTTTTCAGTTAAGCACTAATGACACAGTAGGCTTTTGGTTGATTTGGTTGATTGATTATATCACGATGTAATTATTTTTAATTCTGAAGTTTTTTTCAGTTTCAACCCCAGAGAAAAAAAAGGCTACTGTCCTATACTTCTGTTTTAAAAAGGTTACACATTTTTTTTAAACAAAACAGTGCATTTTTCAAGTATATGTCACAAAAAGAGCCCTGCCTTTTTTTGCTACCTGTTGTTGTGCTTAACCGTTGTTAAAACCTGAATTTTTGAGCCTGTGAAACGTGGTTTGTTTTTATTAGTTATAATCAGAAAGTACTAACGACAGTGAAAATAAATCCGATTGTTTTGAATTCATGAAATGGAGACTTAGATAACCATATATATCTAAAAAAGATAAAGAAAAAAGAGACGACCAGGAATTCAATTTTAAATGAAAAGACCAGTTATGCAGTTTTTGGTAGCAATGGGTGCAAAACAGGGCCGTATCCAAGATTTTTTTTCGGGAGGGGTTTTGCAAAAGAATTTTTTCAGGAGGGCGGGGGTTTAAAAAACTTGAAAAACTGCATCAAAAAATAGTTTATATTAATTTTTGTTACGTTTTTTTACGAGCCGGACAAACATTTGGGGGGGGGGGATGGTGAATCCCCCCCCCCTGTATACGGCCTTAGTGCAAAACTTAAAAAAAAGAGAAGAAACGTGGGTGAAAAATCAGCAGAAAAAAAGCTAAAAAAAACATGGCAGGAAACATTTTGAGAACGTACAGTATTCTTTTGAAGGTTTAGTTGTCATTGGGAACCCACAGATCTTTAAGGTTGGAATTTCTACGGACTATACGCATTATCAAGTTTTATTTAGTTTTAATTATTAAATTAATTAGTTTTACTTCCTATTTTCACAGTCCAGCATGACAACATTGATGAAAATGTTATAATGACCTAATGTTTTTTTTCTATTTTTAAACAAACCCAAGAAATATTTAAAATGGTAATTTTCAGGTATAAATAGACCTAGGGGATCAAGGGTAAAAAATATTTTAATTTTGATATCCTTACTATTTTAAGCTAGTGAAAACAGAAAAAATGTTTGAGTAGTAACATATTTTACATAATAAGCTCTGTTTTTTCGTGTCTCGAGTTCATTATACGCACCAAAACTAGTAGGCACAAAATCAACCAGTTACCTTAGATATTGTGTCCTCTTTTCCAATGGTAGTGTCTCTAGAATCTTCATGCGACATGGCCATCCCTACTTCTTCTTCATCAAGAAGTTCCTTCTGCAAAACAACACATTAAATTATTTAGATATGAATAATCCGATAAACAATAATAATTAAAAAATTAATCTATTATATTAATATATTAATTAATTATAATTACATTAGTTAAATCAATAATATTTAAAAAAATAATATAATTTTCATATAATATCAACAATATTTATTAATATAATTCGAATAGCAATGAAAAAATATAATAATATGTAGGAGAGAATTATTGAGAGCAATGACTCATGGGTCGATACTAGCACTTATGAAGGGAAGGGAATTGAGCCTAAGCAACCCCCCAAAATCTCGTGATATTTATGGTTATATTCTTCAATAACTGACAATTCATTTGTATCTGTTTGAGGATTTATGCCAGGTGACAATAATCATTATATACATAACTGTAGTATAAGAGAGAAAAATTTTATTTTCCTCGAATAAAATAAGAACACTGATTCATTGTAAGCAAAAGACAAAGAACGTACATTGCCAGAAAAAATTTAATGAATCCCAAATTATTGATTTCATGGGTCCTCATTGGTTGTTTCGATAGCCAACCATATACCTGCTAAAAAGATCCTAAATAGCAAATCAAAGCTAGCCTAATCTTAACTAAACCTATCTAAATCAACTACAGTGGCGCTACTTCCGAGGGGGTGGGGGGATGGTAAAGCAGGACTGACTTGATTAAATCCAATCATCATTAGTGTGGAATCATAATGTTTGTTGAAGTGAATTTCAGTTCTCTTGTCTTCTTTTATACTGTGTTTTTATATGTATTACTTAAAAAAAAACTTTTTCAAAAAAGAAGTTTTTCAAAGAAAAGTAAAGAACTCCATTAAAAAAAATGAGCAAAAATCAAATAAAAAAATCTACCAAGCGTGAAACTACCACAAACTCAAAACGAGCAGAAATTAGCATAAGTTGGGCTCAAAACCCCTATGCCTTCCCAAGGCCAGAGCATAATTTGCACTTTACTGAAAAAATATAAATGTTTAAATGTTTTTACTTTCATAACGTTAATAAATCAAATAATATTAACATTTTGATTACTAAATATCAGTATATGTATATTAAACTGACAATGTACATTCATTTGTATTTTTTTCAGTAAAGTGCAAATTATGATATGGCCTTGGGAAGGCATAGAGGTTTTCAGCCCAACTTATATTAATTTCTGCTCGTTTTGAGTTTGACTTGGTTATTTATTGTAATTTCTGTTCGTTTTGGGTTTTATTTATTTATCGATGCTGATTTGTGGTAGTTTTACGCTTGGTAGATTATTTAATTTTATTTTTGCTCATTTTTTGTTTAATGGAGTTCTTTACTTTCCTTTGAAAAACTTATTTTGAGGAAAAAGTTTTTTTAAATTAACTTCTGTTCGTTTTATATTAACATAGTCTTTTCAGGGAAAAAGAAAATAATACTTTAAATCTTTTCGTTTTTCTAAGACTTTATAGTTTGACCTGCTATTTGTATGCTGGAGAAAAACTTTTCAGCAATTTTTAACAACATACACCCTTTTAAAAACCTGGACGCAAATAGTAGTGTTTAATTTAGTGTTTAATTTAATCTCCTCTAGTTGATGTGAAATGGAAGACTTGATACCATTCGCAAAAAATCTGTTTACTTTCTTTGATAGCTTGGATACACTTGATTTGGTGAAATTTTAAGAGCAGAAGTAACCCCGAAAGTTTGAACATATTACCCTCAGTCGTTCTTGGGATACTGCTGAGATGCTTTATTGGGAATTAGCATTAATACAGTGTATTTTTATTTAATCTTAAGGCAACATTTAGTTTTAAACAAAAAGGCAAATGGGAGGGTGGGCGTGGGAGGGGGATTAGTTTCCCTCCGATCACTTTTGAGAATTCAAAAGGGCATCAGCCCTTTCTATTTTCAATCGAATGAGCCCTTTTCGAAGTTCCTACGACAACTTCTTCGATACGAAGTGCCCTGGTCTAAACAAAAAAAAAAAAAAAAAATATAATAGATTATACCCACATTGATCTTTACTACAAAAATGTCAAGCCTTCCAATAACTTTCGACTATTAAAAAGGGCACAAGGCCTTTCGATTTCCAATCGAATGAGCCCTTTTTGAGTTTCTACGACAACGCTTTATATAAACACCTTATATGCCCCCAGGGCAAAAATTACAACCCTTACCCTAAGGGCTGTGAGGGTGGTTGTCATCCTCTAAGACCTAACGTCCAGAACTTTCAACTACGTTAAACAAAATGGCAATATCAGAATTTTGATTGAATGTGTCTGGGAAAATGATGGGCGAGAGAGGGGCGTTAGTCGCTCTCCAATCACTTTCAACTATTAAAAAACACTAGCCCTTTCGATTTCCAATCAAATGAGCCTTTTGAAGTTTTTACGACAATGCTTTCAATATAAACCTTATATGCCCCACAGGCATAATTTACAAACATTGCCTGGAGGGTTGAGGGGGGGGGGGTGTCATTCTCAAAGACTTAATTTCCAGAACTTTGTGCTACGTTGAACACAATGGCTATCTGAAAATTTTTATTAGATGTGTTTGGTGGAATGTTGGCCGTGAGAGGGGGGTTAGGTATCCTCAAAGCACTTTCAACTAGTAAAGATGTCACTGGCCTTCCCAACTTTCAATTGAAAGAGCCCCTTTTGAAGTTTTTACGACCACTCTATCTATAAAAACCTTATATGCCCCCAGGGCATAACTTACAACCTTTGCCCTGGGGGCTCTGGGGGGTTTGCCACCCTTAAATACATAATTTCCAGAATTTTCAACTACGTTGAACAAAATGGCTATCTCTAAACTTTGATTGAATGCGTTTGGGGAAAAGGTAGGCGTGAGAGGGGGGTTAATTACTCTCCACCCACTTTCGACTATTAAAAAGGGCAATTTCAATTTCCAATCAAACGAGCCCTTTTTGAAATTTCTACTACAACTTTCTATTTAAACCTTATATGCCCCCAGGGCATAACTTACAACCTTTGCACTGAGGCCTCTGATGGGGTTATCATCCTAAAAGGCCTAAATTCCAGAACTTTCGACTGCGTTGAACAAAATGGACATCTCAAAATTTTGATTGGATGTGTTTGGGGAAATGGTGGGCGTGAGAGGAGGGTTAGTTGCCCTTCAATCTTTTTCAGCTATTAAAAGGGCACTAGCCCTTTCAATTTCCAACTGAATGAGCCCTTTTTGAAGTTTCTACAACATCGCTTTCTATAAGCCTTATATGCCCCCAGGGCATAACATACGACCCTTGCCATGAAGGCTGTGGGTGTGGAGGGGTTGTCATCCTTAAAGACCTAATTTCGAAAAATTTCAACTACGTTGAATAAAATGGCTATCTAAAAATTTTGATTGGATGTATTTGGGGAAAGGTGGGCGTGAGAAGGGGGTTAGTTGCCGTCAAATCACTTTCGAGACTATTAAAAAGGGCACCAGCCCTTTGGATTTTCAATTGAATGAGCCCTTTTTCAAATATCAACGACAAAGATTTCAATAAAAACTCATATGCACCCAGGGCATAACTTATAACCCTTAACCTGAAGACTGTGGGGGGAGTGTTGTAACCAAAGGTATAATTTCCTGAACTTTAAACTACGTGGAAAAAATGGCAATCTCAAAATTTCGATTGGATGTTTATGGGGAAATGATGGGCGTGGAAGGGGTGTTTGTTGCCTTCCAATCACTTTCGACTATTAAAAAGGGCACTATCCATTTCAATTTCTAATCGAATGAGCCCTTTTTGAAGTTTCTACGACAACGCGTTCAACAGAAACCTGATATGCCCCAAGGGTATAACTAACAACCCTTGCTTTGAGGGCTGTGACGGGTTGTCATCCTCAAAGACCTAATTTCCAGAACTTTCAACTACGTTGAACAAAATGGCTATCTTAAAATTTGGATTGGATGTATTTGGGGAAAAGGTGAGCGTGAAAGGGGGGTTAGTTGCCCTCCAATCAATTTCGACTATTAAAAAGGGCACTAGCCCTTTGAATTTCCAATCAAATGAGCCTTTTTTTAAAGTTTCTACGACAACGCTTTCTAAAAAAACCTTATATGCCCCCAGGGCATAACTTACAACCCTTGCCCTGAGGGCTGTCCTCCTCCAAAACATAATTTCTATCTGGAAATCAACTACGCTGAACAAAATGGCTATCTCAAAATTTTGATTGGATGTGTTTGGGGAAAAGGTGGGCGTGAGAGGGGGTTACTTACCCTCAAATCACTTTTGACTATTAAAAAGGGCACTAAACCTTCGAATTTCCAATCGAATGAGCTAGCCATTTCAATTTCCAATCGAATGAGCCCTATTTGAAGTTTCTACGACAACACGTTCTATAAAAACCTTATATGCCCCAAGGGCATAAATTACACCCTTTGCCCGTACTACTGTAGGGGGGGGTCTTCTCCTTAAAGGCTTTGTTTCGCACTCTTTCAACTACTTTGAACAAAATGGTTATCTCAAAATGATGATTGGATCAGTTTTGGGAAATGGTAAGTGTAAGAGGTGGGTTAGTTACCCTCCAATCACTCTCTACTATTAAAAAGGGCAATATCCCTTTGAATTCCCAATTGAATCAGTCTTTTTTGAAGTGTCTACGAAAATGCGTTCTATAAAACCTCATATGTACCAAAGGCATAATTCACAGCCCTTACCCTGAAGGCTGTGGGGGAGTGTCATCCTTAAACACATAATTTCTACCTTGAAATCAACGGCACTGAACAGAATGGCTATCTTAAAATTTTGTTGGGATGTGTTTCGGGAAATGACGGGTTTGGTACGGGTATTAGTTGCCTTCCAATCGACTATTAAAAATGGCACAAGCCACTCCAATTTCCAATTGAATGAGCCCTTTTCGACGTTTCTACGACAACTTCTTTGATACGAAGCGCCCTGGTCTAAAGGAAAAAAATAATAAATAAAATATTGTGCCAACATCGTTCTTATATGCCCCCAGGGCATAACTTAAAACGTTTGCCCTGAGGGTTGTGGAAGAGTGACCTCCTCAAAAACATGTTTTCTATCCGGAAATCAACTACGCTGAACAAAATGGCCATCTTAAAATTTTTATTGGATGTGTTTGGGGGGGATGATGGGCGTGGGGGGGGGGGGGGGGTAATTGCCCTTCAATCACTTTCGACTATTAAATAGGGCACAAGCCACTACAATCTCATATTAAATGAGGTTTTTTCGAATCGTATACGACAAGACCTTCGTTACGAAATGTCCTAGTGTAAGACCAAGAAAAAAAAAATAATAATGCTCTTGGGCCATTTCTTTCTCTACTTAGGCAGAGCAACTGCACTACCTATGACTAAACAAACAAAGACCAAGTTTTTTTTTTCAACTGAAAGTAAGGAGCAACATGAAAACTTAAAAGGACCAGAAAATATTACTAATATAAAGGAGCGGCCACCTCCTCAATACCTCACTCTTTACAGTAAAGCATTTTTTTAGAACATTTAAAAAAACTTATTCTTCTAATAAAACGGCCCGTGTGTTTCAAGGGTTATTCTTAAGGAATTGGGATAAAAAGTCAAACTTTAGCTTAAAGAGCAAGGTATTGAGGAGGGGGCAGCCCCCTCATATAAGTAATAATTTCTATTTGTTTTAAATTTTGATGTTGCTCCTTACTTTCAGTTGAAAAAAACTCTTTTTTTTTAATATAATTCCTGATTGTTTTTAAATAAAGCCAGGAAATCCGGCTCCTCCTCCAGGGAAAATTCCTTCTCCTCATGGAAAATCCCTCCATAGAAAGCTGTTCCCATATAAAATACCCCCCCCCCCCGCCGGGATAATTCCTCGAGACAATTCCATTATATCTGGAATCTCTCAGAAAAATTCTTGCAGATGGTTCCAGGTGACAAGTTTTTCTTAGTACATTTTGATTTGAAAAGATTGTTTTTAAAATCATGCCGGAAAATCCCTTCCTCTGTGGAAAAGTTTTCCCACAAATACCCCCTCCCTCTGGTAAAAAGTTGCTCACGCAGAAAATTCCTTCTCTCTAGAGAATTTATACCATGGAAAACTTTCCAATGGCGAATTTCTCCCGTAAAAATTCCCCCCTCTTATGGAAAAATACCCTGGACAACTCTAACCCGGTAAGAAATTTCCTCGGACAATTCCCCTAAACATTTCCACATGTAAAATTGAGTCAGCAAAGAGAAAGTAAGACTATTTCAAAAAAAATCGCATAGGAATTCCGGCAAATACCTCTCGTGTAAAATTTCCCCTGGGAAGTTCAGCGATATATCGCGAATAAACCCAGATTATTTGATAAGAAACTTCATGAATTCGTTTGATGTACATTATATAAATAAATATGTGTTTTCCAGTGAAATTAAAGAGCAACTATGGCACTTAAGACGAAAAGACATCATTCAGTATATAAAAGGGCTGCAGCCCCAAGCACCTCTCTATGCACCTAAACTGAATTAATGCACATCAACCAGCATACCTGCCCACCAGGATTTAAGAGGACCTAAACCCTCTTTTGTGTGTTGAAGGATCCACCCACTCTATATAAGTTTGACAAACTTTTAATTAATAAGATGTTGGCCTAAAAATGCCTTGGTTTTGTAAACCACTATAATTTCCATTGGTATGCTTTCTATGGATACACCAAGTTCCACTCACTGCATCCCTTGTGGCCCAGAAATAGCAACCTACAGAGAAGTACCGCATTATAGGCCTTTTCCCAGCTGTCAACAGAAGAATTAGAAAATACAAGGCTGACTAGATAAAATCCAATTAGTTTTTAACTATTATGTTAAAAATATTTTTTTTAAATATTAATATTTTTAAAATATTATGTTTTATTAAAGCACATTTCACTCTTTTTCTTCTACACTACGTCTTTTGTATGTACATATTTTCCAGGGAGGGTGTAAAGAGGGAGGCTTTGAAAAGATTGGGATGGAGGAGCGTGCGTAGCCTTGTTGGCCTCAGGCGGCTTTATGCTGCAGTGAGTTATTAGTAGTAGTAGTAGCATCATATTTTGACAGATAATAAAACAATAAAAATAGCAAAAATTCAAAAGGTATATGTCACAGGTCGAAATATATGGATCTTGCACATTGTAACCTTTTATTCGTGAAATACTTAGAGGGGGTGGACTACCGAGCTTCTCTTGGAGCGGGGTAAAAATCTCATGTCCTTTCAATGCATTGGTGTATCTCTTAGACACAAGGATTATACAAAGAGTATTGAAAGATGTTGTCTTTTGCAAAATCCTTATTAAAATGCAGCCCTAAACTAATAGCAATTAAACTAATAATATGTTTTCTTTTTCCATGTTCTGTTCTAGTCTTATTTGCTTCTTTTGCACTTTTTATGGTTGATCTGGGTACTTATTTCTATTAGGATGGTTATTTTTATATTTTATTATTTCAATTTTTTATTTCTATTTTCTTTATTTTATTTCTATATGGTTATTTTTTTCTCTTTAATTACCAAGTACAATGAGAATTAAATATGATTGTCTAAATCAACATGCATATCCAAAACTCAACTTAAGTTTGAAACCCAGCTATGCATACCTTAGAAACTAAAAAAAATAAGAACGGAACATGGCAGCACTGACAAAAATTTGATAATACCATAAAAAATTTAAAATAAAAAAAAGAAGAAAAATATTACAAAATTTCGACTCCAGGTAGGAATAGACCTGAGGTGGGCCCAGAGGTAATATCTTATGTCCTTGGTACTCCACTGAACTAACAATAAATGATAATATAGTCCCTGATGGGATAACAAATTTCAGATCAGAGGCCATCAAAAGGGTAAAAACCCCAAGTAAAACTATAGAAAGTCATGATTGATACTGAATGTCTTGTATGACAACTACCAGAATCAAGCTACTTTAAAGGGAATTTAAAATCCTGAATTAAATTCATATTTCATACTTATAAATCAAAAGTATAATCAATTTTTTTCTTTTACATCAGAATAACCTAGAATAATCTACTGGTTATCAGAATAACCAATATCCGAATTACATCAGAAATACGTTCAACAGAACAATAATTTGTAGTTCTGACTTTTTTTTTTGAGAATTTTGAAAAGACCCTGAAACCCCTCAAAATGAAAGCAAATTGAGTGCATTTCACCATCAAAAGGGCAAGTTATAGGACAAGAGTTGATTATCAAATTATGTTTTAATATAATTTCAGATAAAAAGAAAATGCCACATTAACTCTTTGTACTTAAACAAAAATTGAGGGGCTAAAACAGAAGCCTTTAATGTAATACCAATAACTAGTTTCTTTATCTTGGCAATAGTATCACCTTTGGTGGAGCAACTAGATATTGCCTTCTCCGTTTCATCCACGGTTTGGTAGGATATGTATATATTTGCCCTTCTTTTTGACCAGGCATCCTCTGTCTAGATGACATCCATAAGGAGGTGCAATGTTGGGCAACACCTAAAACAAAAGGGGCTAGTTGAGATGCAATCTTGAGCAGTACCTAAAACAGAGGGAGCTAGATTTCATGAGCAAATTCCCAAGTTTCTTTTGTCCAAACAAACTTCAAATCTTAGACTCCCAAAGAAGACTGTTACATGTTGATTTTTCAACAATTACACATTGGAGAGACCAATCTTAGACCCCCAAAACTGCTTAAACTGGTTGAATGCTCATCTAACCAGATAATCCAAAAAAGGGTTTTAAGGGCAAGTTGTAGCACCAATTCTTCAGGGACATGAACTGTAGGGAGGGGGGGATTTTTACCCTAAGGTTTTGAAAACTACCCTTTCTAGTGCAATTAAATTCTAGTAATCAAAAAATACCTTCCATAAATTTTGATTTTTTCTGCATTTTCATTAAATGGAAAAAAAATGATAATCCCCCCTTCATTTCCATAAATAGGGCCTTGCAATGGTTATTTTCTGCAAGTACTACCTAAAATCTTCCCTATGACAAGCTATCTCAACAAGTATTTTGGTTTGCAAAGACAATGCATCAAACAGGCAGAAACAACATGCCCACTCTACCTACAAGAGTCCACACCTAGTGTTGAGTACATGAAGAACTACTAGCTGCACTTCCATTTCGAATGGTGTCCAAAGGGACATCGTCCCCTGAAAACTTACCAGCTAATTCCTAAAAACAAATGGTATTTTGAAAAACCAATTTGGTGATTATTACCATCCCTATCTCCAGTTACACTTTTTCCCCTTCCTTCTTCTTCTTTCTGAGAGGTGTGCATTTTTGTTTTTTGTCATTCATTTGTTTCATGTATTAAAGTAGCTAGATTAAGAGCCACCTCTCTCTTTGCCTTGATGAACTGATATCTATAAATTGTAGTGGGCTATATTAATTCTAAGAAAACATTTTTTTTCATTTTTTTAATAATCACAATCCGGTATATATAACAAAATAATAAATACATTAATAAATGTTATCCAGCAATACAAACTTAAAATAATTACAATTTTAATTACTTGAATAATTCATAGTTTATCCCATTACATCGAAAACAATTTGCTTTAAATTTCAAAATCTTTTTTTTGTTCATTTTGATGATAACATGGGGCCCTTCCAAATGCGGGGCCTGATTGGGCCCAATCATTCTTTATCCGTCCCTGTTTACAAGAAGTAACTCCATGTATAGTCTTTTAAATTATGAAAAGACAAGGGCAGATGAGCTGTTTCCTCACTACTGGTTATGAGGATGTGTTGCAATTTCTTTCTCATTCTCAAGGAAAAATTAGTTTTATTGGTATATCTGAAAGTTTTTTTAGTCAGGAACACTCTTTCTCGCTGTATTCTTTTCCAGATTATAATTTGGAGGCTAAAAACCGGACGTCCCTTCACAGAGGGGGAATTGCGTGTTTGATTTCAAAGTCATTGACATACCAAGTAAGAAATGATATTGATGTTTGGATAGAGGGTAAGTTTGAAAGTCTTAGTATAGATTTAAATTTGGGTAGTAGTAAATTTTTGATTAGTATTGTGTATAAGCCACCGAGCGCAAGCTGGGAAGATTTTGAGCGTGGATTTGATCAACTTACGCGTGCGGTGTCTCGGACAGGTTTAGATTTTATTTGTATGGGTGATTTTAACTTTGATCTGCTATTGCTGAATGGAGTGAATCTTGATTTATTTAATTTGATGGTTGCTAATGATCTTTTTCCCCTAGCTAATATTCCAACACGGGTTATGAGTCATTCAGCTACTCTTATTGACAATATTTTTGTTGGTTCGAAGTATCTGGACCGTAGTTATGCTGATGTGGTTCTGTACCCTTGTTCTGACCATTTTCCAGTTCTCGGAACAGTACCTTGTGTTCGCATAAAAAGAAATGAAAGAAAAAAAGCGAAGAATCGGTCGTTAAAAAAAGAGAATTTACAGAGGTTTGGTGATGAGTTAAGCAGCACTGATCTTAGCGAGATTTTGGAGATAAAAGATGACGCTTCTGGGGCATTTGATTGCATGATGGGGATCATACAGCCAATTTATGACAAGACTTGCCCAGTTAAATTTGTGAAACCCCATAAGGATCAACCCAGGAAGCCTTGGATAACTACAGAAATTCTTGAAGCGTCAGATTTAAGAAATCAAGTGTATGCAGATTATTTAAATAGTAAGTGTGTCAAGAAATTGGAAGAGTCTAAAATAATACGCAATAAAATGAACTCAATGAGAAGAAAAGCTAAAAAAGAATATTTTGCTAACCAACTGAGTTTAAATAAGGATAATGCGAGAGGAACCTGGAAGGTTATAAATGACCTATTGGGAAAGAGGAAAGAAGCTCCACCCAATTCACTGCTGATTCAAGGAGAAGCAGTGAGTGATGAACCGATTATTACTAATAAATTTGCTGAGTTCTTTTCAAGTATTGGTCAAAATATGCAGGCGGAAGAGTTAGTGAATTTTAATAATGATTCGTTGGAGGACGAATTTTTGGATGAAAGAGGAATTGGAAATGAAATTGAATTTCAACTGTGTACTGGAGATGAAATTCTGAAGGTTGTGAAAACAATCAAATCTAATTCAGCAGGGACAGATGGAATTAATTTGAAGGCTTTTAAATCAGTGATGTGTTATTTAATACCATGTCTTGTCCACATAATCAATCTTTCCCTGGAAACTGGGGTATTCTCTGATGCGCTTAAAAGGGCAAAAGTCATCCCCCTCCATAAAACTGGGTCTAAACTAGATATCGAAAATTATAGACCTATATCAATCCTTCCCCTGTTTTCAAAAATAAATGAAAAAATTGTGCATAAAAGGCTATATGATTACATTACGAAAACAGGGATGTTAAGTGAAACTCAGTTCGGCTTTAGAAAAGGTCACTCGACGTCGGACGCCGTGCATTCTCTCTGTGATATTGTAAATAGATGCTTTGAACGTGGTGAAATCCCTTTGACTGTTTTTATTGATTTTAGAAAGGCGTTTGATACAGTGGATTTTAAAATTTTACTCAAACGTCTACAGTCCCTTAGAGTTCGTGGTAATTATCTGAAATGGTTTGATAGTTTTTGAAGTGGAAGATCTATTCAAGTTGTTTTAAATGATGCATTTTCTTCTCCCTATCAAGTGAAGTGTGGTGTACCTTCAGGGATCTGTCTTGGGACCACTTCTGTACCTTGTGTATGTTGATTCAATGCGTTTTTACTTACCGGAGCGTTTTATCACGACTTTCGCGGATGATACTGCTTTAACTATGTCTAGTCGAATGAATGATGATCTATTGTTGAAAGTAAACAGGGTTTTAAAGTCATTTTATGTATTTACAAGTTTGAGCCTTTTGTCAGTGAATGTTAAAAAAACTAATTTTATGATTTTTAGGAGAGTTGGTAAGCCTCCGAGTGTTGATGGAGGGATATTTTTTAATGGCAAGCCTTTGTCACAGGTGCATGAGGTGCGTTATTTGGGCTTCCAGCTTGATTGTAATTTGTCTTGGAAGCACCATAGTGATCTTGTTGCATCTAAAGTTGCTAGAGGTCTGGGAATTTTGCATTGTTTACCATTATCAGTTCTTTTATTATTGTATCATAGTATTGTTGCGCCTTATATTTCTTATGGTTGTGTCATTTGGTCTAGCAATTTTTATGCAAATTTCAAAAGAGTGCAGATTTTACAAAATATAACAGTACGTCTTCTTGGGAATTATATAGAAAATGTGAATGATACTGCGTCATGTTTTAAAAAATTAAGAGTGCTTAACATTGGTCAGATTCGCGATTACCAAGCTGTTATTTTTGCCAATAGGTGTTGGCAAAATAATTGAATGTATGTCCTCCAGTTTTTACAAATTTTTTTCACATAAATAGTTCACTCCACAGGTATGCAACTAGAGAGGCGGAAAATTTTATGGTTGAGTATCAAGACACCACACGTGCAGGTTTCGGAATTCGGTATTTAGCTCCGGCTATTTGGAATGATATCCCAGTTGGCGTTCGGGAAGCTGAACACATTGAGTCGTTTAAAGTAAAAATAAAAAAACATTTTTTGGGAGAGGGGAGATAATTTATTATTATTGTCATCATTACTCTTAATGTGTCAGTTTTTTTTCTTTTCTTTTCTTCATAGAAAAGTCTTTATATTCACTTTTTCTTTTATTTTTCTTTATGTTTTTCTTTTTCTTTTATTAATGGTTAATTGAGAAAGTGTTCAGGTCTTGTTTTTTTTTTTTGTTTTTTTTTTTAATTAAATTTGTAAAAGGTTTAGAATTAGAGGATTGCAGCCGTCTTTAATCAGGCTTTTTGAGCATTCCCCGGGCGGTTGGTTGTTTATAGTTTATTTTGTAATGAGTAGTAAATAAAGCGAGTCAAGTCAAGTAATAATCTTTCCTTAGATTTTACAGTGTATGGCTTTTTTGACAGAAAAAAGCCATTCAATCCATTGTAGCTCTTAAATTGAGCATATCAAATATAAGCTCACCAAGCATAGTTAATGAGCATCAAGGCAAGTGACCCTTTGAAATTGGGTTAAAAGCCAAATATAAGGAACTGGAATCTTGGATTCAATGCCCCCTCCCCACTATAGATTTGTTTACATTTTTTTTCAAATAAATTTTTATACAGAATCTTTTTTATTATGTTCTATTACTTCAAAATATATAGAATGAATCAAATAGAAAATTTGGAGTCAAAGTACAATTTATTTCCAGAAAAGAATGATTATCTGAAAACTGGAATTTCTGCTCAAATATAAATTTCCAAGAATATGAAAACTGACATATATTATAGGCAAGACTGAAGATGAACTCAACTTTTAATGATTGCAAGGAAGGTGGTCAAACAAATTAAATTCTTTTTTTGCTAAAAGTTGACAATTTTCAGCCATGTTTTAGTGACACTTGTACTTCCTCTGTAGTTCGATTTCTTTTGGAATTCCTAATTGTTATATATACTTTCTAGGTTCAAAAGTCAGAGAAGTAAAACTAAAATTATTCAATAAAGGAAAAAAATCTTGAATCAAAATCTTTCATGAAGCTGAAAATCAGTTGATAGGCATTTATCTACTTGATATATTGATAGGTATATCATTATTTTGGTGGTTTTATTGATGTATGCAAATGACATTAACTTTATCCTATTTTCTTTCTGTACGATACATAGGATAAGGTAAGTAGAAAATTTAGAGAGTCAAAATAAAATTTATTCATAAACAAAGATAATTTCTGACCTAAAATACTGACCCAAACTTTGAGAACAAATGATGCACACTGAAGCTAAGTACAACACTTGAGGATTGCAAACAGGGTTGTCACACAGAACTGAATTGGTTCTTTTTGCTGGAACTTAGTGATTATTAGCCATGTTTCTACAAAACTGTACTTTCTTTTAAGTTAGATTCTTTCTAGAAATTCTAGTCTTTATATTCACTTTTTAATTCAAAAGCCAAAGAAGAAGTAGGAACAAAATCACTAAAAGGAAAAACTTTCATGGCCTACAACAAAAAATTTAGTTTTCTAGGTTACCAGCTTTTAATGGTAGGCCAATCAATTATTTTTCCTCTGACTAGTGGCAACCATAATTACAAATCATGAAATACATTGACTATAAACTTTTGACCATACTTTGACTATAATAAACATTGGCTATAAACATGAATGCTAAATCATCTGTTATACTAGATCATTTGACAAGCAGCATCAATTTCTTTTGTGCATACGACTATTCTAAAATCCAAACAAACAATAAAATACCTGTCTGAGCATCATAGTAGGGGAGCCTCATTTTTCTATCTTCTGCAAGTCTAGTATTAAAGACAGCAGAATTTCTGATAACATCAATATATGCTTGATCACTGTTAATGAACCTGAAAAATATGATATTAATAAATTATCAAGTTGTATATATGATTGGTATATAAGTATATATGATTGGCAGACCAAGGCCTAGGTGGGGCAGTTGCCCCCCTGTCCCATAGCAAATTACATCCCTGACCACCAGCAACAAATCTAAAAGAGGTCATCACTGCTTTATGTTGCTGGCAACTGTGGTTTAAAATAATTAGTATACTGATGCCAAAATAATTCTGTGATGTTATAAAATAGGTAGTTAACATCTCCAAAGCAGCAGCAAAAAACTAACCAATCCTGTGTCAGTTAGTTGGTATTTGGATGCTGATAGAGATAAAAATTTTTGGCCTAAGGGCAAACAACTATATCTCATTAGAGATTGCACATAGTTAATGACTTTTCTTAAAAGGTGACAACTTTTATATTTAGTTTGGTTAATATATCCAGTTTTGACTCTTTGCTTAGGAATTAAGTTGAAACTTCTAGGATTTTTTTTTTTTTTGGGGGGGGGGGAGGGGGAAATTATTTTTTCTCTAGTCCTCACAAAATGGTATATGCCATAGTTTTGATTCTCCTTTATCCCTGCTATCAAACAGACTTTGCCAGATACAAAGCTTTGGAGACATGGAGCCAGCAAGATTTTGCAATTGATAGTTGATTTAAACATATGTGCTTTTATTTCTTTCTTTTGCCTGTCATTTGTTTTCCTGGACCTATCAAAACCAGTAATTTTGTAGTTGACAAAATAATTTAGCTAGGATAAAAGTGAATAACTCACTTTGCACCTTTTTATGCTCTTTCATGATTCAATAATCACTTATGGGGACATCTTGAGTCCTTAATGGGCTCAAAACAGTCCATAGTAACCAAAAGTATAAAAATGTTTTAAAAAATCATGCTAGTGAGAAACAAATGCCACTTGTAGCTGGTTCAGAAATGGTGATTATTATTTTCATTATTCTTAATAGCAAAATTTTACTATGAAAACAAAACTGCAGAAATTTAAAAAAAAGCCAGAAAACCCTTCAAAAATGACATCATTTTCAAGAGGTACGAGCCCTTTCAAAAAATCCTTGCAAAATTGCTATCAAAATAACATTTTACTATTAAGCCTAAGGAAAATAACCATTGCCATTACTGAATCAGCTACAATCAACAATTTTTTCTCAATAGATGTTCTTTTTAGAAACATATTATAAACTGTTTTTTAGGCCAACTATGGACTGTTTTACCTTTTGGGACCCTATGTAATTTCTCTAAAAGCAATTATTGAATTATGAAAGAGCATAAAAAAGGGATTAAGTTATGTATTCACTTTCATCCCAGCTAAATTATGTTGTAAACTATAAATTTACCTTAAAAACCATTGGAGCTCTTTCTGGTTGTAATATAGTCTAATTTCAGATCTATTGGATTTTGAATACTAACATAAAAGTAAGTAGGATAAAATTATAGTTTAGCTACTTTTCACTTAATAATAAAACAGGAATTGTATGGAAACAGTAGATATTGGAGCAAAAATTGCAGAAATCTCAACATATTTGGGAGGCAACTAACCTGAATTTTTCCTTCATATACACCTCATTAACAATTAATAAAGTCAATATTTTTTAACTACCCAATCTGCCAAAGAAGAGAATAAGCAATTCTTACCAAAATTCTGATTTTTTTGTATAAGATAAGCTGTTCTATAAAATATCTTGGGACTTTATTTTTGTGTAGGTTGTTCTATAGATATGGAAAGACATGGAAAGGAATGAGACCTTGACAAGGAATGGAATAACAAGCCCTGGAAATATGAGTGGGACTGTCCATCCCACTCAACTACTGACTGATGCCAACTTTATCATATTGAGTGCTATGAGGCTGATGCCACTTGTCATACCCAACCATCTCGCATACTTGATCCGAAGTTGCTGTTGTGCAGTGATGTCAGCTCTATACCACTGAGAATGGTCTTTACAGGCCATACCTACCTCATGGCCACTGCTACCAAGTGGGCTTAAATTGCATCTCTCCAGCAGACCTCACCTATGGCATGTCACTGGGCCCTAACACAGTGACGAATTTTTGCCATCATTTGACCCGGAGCACAACAGATCCAGTATGGACCTTAATTTGCTCCGAAGTGCGAATTAAGGTAATCAAGGTAAAGTCTAATTTCAGATCTATTGGATTTTGAATACTAACATAAAAAAAAGTAGGGTAAAATTCTACTTTAGCTACTTTTCACTATCTTAGAAAGGGGTTGGACTGGGAAAATAAAAGCTTTCCTGAATGGGTCTATAGAGTGAAGTAGGCCCCTATGTCCTAGTAAGGTATTTTAAAGTACCTATCCCCACTCCTTCTCCCTCTAGAGGGTCCTGACTTTTGACAACTTTTAAAAATCTGTCTGTTATAAAAGTGAAACCTTCAAAAATAGATCTTCTGCTTAAATCAAGTGCAACAAAACTGTTTCCCTATTTCCCTATATTTCAATCTCAATTTATAAGGTTTGAAAGATAGGACATGTAACAACAAGCATGACACCAGAATAACTGAAGGAGTTCAAAGATGTGCCACAAAATGCATCACAGGTTTGCAAAATATGCCATATGATTGGCATATTTTGAGACTGGAGCACCTAAACTACCAACATTGGTCTTCAGACATCACAGATGTGATATGATGCTGACCTACAAATACCATAGCCAAACAACACCCTCCTCACAAAACATATAGTTCAACACAAGACTAGAGGACACTTGCAGAAGCTAGCAAAGCAAAGAGTGAAGACCAGAATGCACTAAAACTTTTTTACCAAGCATATTTCCAACAATTGGAACAACCCCCAAGACAAAACCATGACTGCACCCACTAGTGCCTCCTTCAAGTCAAGACTTGACAAAGAATGGAACAACAAGCCATGGAAATATAAGTGGAACAGCTCATCCCTCTCAGTTGCCAACTAATGCAACATCACTGCACCCATATCAGAGGGACATTCCAAATAACCATCATTGACACAGAGCAGAACAGATCCAGCATGAACCTTATTTTGCTCCAAAGTGCAAATTAAGGTAATTAATTAAGGTAAATAAATTTCCTAAATTTTGAAAAAAAAAATTATATGCTTAAAATTCTACTCAAATAACAGGAATTGCATTTTCATAACTAAAGCCAGAGACAAAGAAGCTGACAAATAAAAATTAAGGTAGGCCACATTTTGTTTTGCCAAAATTTCAATAGGCATGACCTGTCAAGTGGACCTAGACAAATTTCTTGGACTTAGAAAATCAGAATTGGGTTTACATAGAAGCTTGGCAATACCTTTTTATTAGTGGCTAAACTTTTAGCTACTGGAACATGTGGAGGTTGTTGAATGGGTGATGCAGTTCCTCTCAGGAAGAAAGCAGAGAGTTAGAGTGTTTGGGGATAATGGGCAAGAGTTTTTCTCAGAAGTTGCTGGAGTTGATAGTGGCATGCCCCAGGGAACAATCTTGGGCCCAACACTTTTCTTAATGCTTACATTAACGATGCTTCACAGGCTGTAAGAAATAAGATGAGCCTCTATGCTGATGATTCAAAGCTTATTGGGCCTGCGGAGTTGACAGCAACTAGAGCCACCATACAGGAAGACCTGGATGCACTTTCCCTTTGGGCCGCCAATGGAAGCTTGAGTTTAACATCCAGAAGTGCAAGGCGGTATATTTTGGGAAAAAGAATGAGAAGTGGCAGTACCATATGAGTGGGGGGGGATGGCTCTAGACAATTGATTGGTTCCTTGGCAGCTGAAAGAGATTTGGGAATAGTTGTTGATGAAGAATTAAAATTCAACAAACACACACAAACAGAGGTTGCCAAAGCATCTCAGACCCTTAGAATAATTAAGCGTACAGTACGTAGCAGATCATCTAAAGTCATGAGAAAGCTGTACAAGGGGCTTTTGCGACCATTGCTGGAATTTGGGATGTGTGTTGCCACGCCCCTGAATAAGGGTGACCAACAGAAAATAGAATCTGTCCAAAGGCATGCAACCAAAGCTGTTGATGAATGCAAGAACCTCAACTATCCATCTTGCCTGAACAAACTACAGATCCCAACACTTGTCTACAGATGGCGGAGGGGCAATGTCATTATGGCTTACAAGCTACTGCATGCTGATTCCTCTTCTCAGAGTCCTTTCCAACTTGATGAATCATCCAGGACAAGAGGGCATAGTAAGAAGCTGCTCAGGAAGAGAGCTCACAGCAGACTTTGCAACCACTACTTCTTCAATAGAATGGTGGGCCCCTGGAACAGTCTTCCCAATGCAGCTGTCACTGCTCCCTCTGTCAATGCATTCAAGATCACCATTGATAAGAATTGGTCCACCAAACCATGGAAAATAGAGTGGGACGCCACCAAACCAGTGGCTCCCCATTGTCACTGACCAGCAACTCTATAGGATCTTTCCTTATTTCACTGGAAAATGCAATTTAAGGTAATGGCCCTGGATTCATTACTGAAAGTTTCATTTTTCTAACCTAACCCCTTTCCAAAAAAGTGAAAAGTAGCTAAACTAGAATTTTACTGTAAATAGGCCATTTTGAAATTCTTGGAAGCTGTTTTAAGGTTCTGGTAAATTTTTTGCAGTTCATATTATTGATTTACAAACAAAGAAAGCATAGTTATAACTCCATGCCTTTTTTATGCTTTTTCCAAATATAATAATCATTTTTATCAGAAATGAATTTCACCCCCACCCCAGTATATACCAATTCAGGGTATTTATTTGCACATTAGGGGTGTGTGGGTAGGCTAAATAAAATTTACCCACAGCCCCCCTCCCCTAATATGCAAATATATATCCTGAATTGGTATATATAGGGGTGGGGTGAAATTTGTTTCTGACAATAATGATTAGGCTATTATATTTGGAAAAAGCATTAGCCTAAAAAGGCATCAAGTAGGCTAGTAGGCTAGCCTATGCTTACTTTATTCATAAGTTAATAATATGAACTACAAAAAATTTACCTTTAGGTTTTTATAGCCTTTCCTTCTGAGGAGAAGTAGGCTAGGCTAATTCTTTATTAGCACCAAATAGGCATTTGGTAGCCTAGTGTTTAGCTTATCCCTTGGTCAGTAATGGAAATGGGTAAACTATATATTTCCTAGTAACCAAAAACGTATTTGTAGAAAATACATGAGGGGCAAATAACCCCTCCCTCTAATTGGTGTCACTGCCTAGGCTACCCTATGCTCAAGGACACACTCAGAGAGAACGATTTCTTTCTGATAATTCATCTTTAAATAACACTGTAATCTTACTTCTCTAGCTTGGATACTAATTCCTTGTTTACAATTACATCACTCCATACGCTATCAACTGTACTGGCCATTTTAACTTTAATTTAATTTAATAATAAATGAACAGAGCCCTTAACAGTTTTGTTTGTTATATATTGTTTCTTCTTGGATTGAAATTTTTAAGCCGATAGAGAGTGCTTTTTAAAAATAAAAGCAGAAATTTCAAAATTAGAAAGCATGGGAAATCAGTTTGCGAAAGCAAATTTTGACATTCTACCAGATGATAAAAAATCATATTTGAATATTCCTGAAGAACATATAAAGGGATATGAAGCAGTCAAAAGAATATTTACAATAAGGTTAGCTCTGTACTGTATAGTCTGCCTTGGGCCTTGCAGCCTGCTGAGTGTTTCAGACTTTATGTAAACTTAATGGTGCTTTTATGTAACTTTCTTATACTTTATTTTACTAAGATAATTGGTACCCTGATGAAGCACTGCTTCCCCTCTAAAAAAAAGAAAATTTGTATATCAAAAATATTTCTGAAAATCTTATAAACACAGATAGTTTAGCAGTTCTGTAAAAGGCTACAATTAGCATTATTTTTCAAAGAACAGTTTCTTTGGTATAGGTCTAGATTGGGTAAAGTTCTACCAAATCATATTATTGAGTTAGGAATAAAGTGAATACACCATTCGATGCCTTTTTTTATGCTGATTATGAATATAATAGGGTAAGACACCCAGTAGTCGGACACTTTAATCACTTTGAAAACTTTTTGACATTTAAACTACTCTAATTACTGTATTATACCACCTAGAAACTTAATTTTTTTATCAAAAAATTTCTGAAGAATTTCTGAACAAGTAGGTTACTAATTCAAATAGGTTTCACTTGTACAGTGCCTCCTATTTTTAAATTTACTAACAAGTGACAATTCTGCCTAAACTCGGACATACATACGGCTCATTTTAAATTGGTGATTAAAATAGTATAAAAGATTATGTCCGAGAATTGGCAGGTGGCCAACTACTGGGTGTCTTACCCTAATCATATCTATCGGAAATGAATTTCAGTCCCCCCTATATATGCCAATTCAGGGTATATATTTCTACAACCTAACCTAACCCTGAATTGGCATATATAGGGGGGGGCTGAAATTCATATCCAATAGAAATGATTATTAGCCTATATTTGTAATCAACATAAAAAAAGGCATCAAATAGTGTAGCCTATTCACTTTATTCCTAACTCAATAATATGATTTGATAGAACTTTACCCTAGATTGGGGGCTATTGAGAAGGAAGCATGCTATGAAAACAATTCTTATTTCATAATATACAGAATAATTAGGCCTAGCTGACATATTTTGCATGCAGCTCTTCTATAGCTTACTTTAGACCTGACCTCCTCCCCCCCCCCCTAATGTGCAACTATATAGCCTAAATTAGATATTTCCATATATTCTCCCAATGCCTGTCTCTTGTTTCAAGCCATCTACCCTTAAAGTAATGAATCAACTAGGAATCAAATCTGATCAAGCTGGACTTTACTATCAAAAAGTAGCCTAGGATATTTAAAAACAGATAGAAATAGAAACAAGAATACATGATAAGATAAATATTTACTTAGGCATATTATCAAGTAAGAATTACCTTACTTTACCTTCTATGTCTTCAGCTAAGCCACTTGCTCCAAATAAGTCCTATTTAAAAGAACACTTCCAGTTTTCTACAGTTAAAACCTTTGCATTTAATCCTAGTGCTGTCTTGGTACCTTGAGTACAAGCAACATCTACATTCAGTAACAACAAGTAAGGATTGCTATGTATTCAGATGCCCAGAAATCTTAATTTTGTGGTGGTCTAAACTGATATCTGGGTAGCTTACTTGTTAAATAAACAAAACATACCCAAGAAGTAGAGTTAGGTGAATCCTACTGAACATATGCCATGCAAAGACCAAATGTAACACTACTGTTTTCAAATGTAAAACAAAAATAATTTAGATAGGTCCTAACTTTGGGAAGATTCATTTAGTTGCCTGGGCTTTTTAGACAGATGATAATTATGATCAGATGCCATAATGAAAACAAAGAAGTGGGTTCTTTGTGAAACCATGGTATGCTGATAAAGGACTGGGTTGCCTTCATGATTTTGTCTTAAGAAACATAGCAAAGGTTATGGGAGAGCATCAATTCAAATAGGAACAGACTTAGACTGTGCTGACTAGGCTGGTGATCTGGGTGTCCTAGATGAAAGTATTAATAAAATTTGGACTTTTGAGATTTTGTTGGTGCAAGAATAGTCTTGAAAATTAATGTTAAGAAGACAGGATTGCTCAGTTTAGGAGTGAATAAAGGTGAAGAGGTGATGTTGGGTAACAAGAAGAACAATTAGGTGGAAAGATTTACTTACTTTACTTGTATTATTAGTGAAGATTGTGGATGCAGTGAGGATGCTAAAATTAGAATAGCCAAGGCCCAGAGTGCTTTGTCACAACTAAAAAAAAGTTCAGAAGAATAGGAAAACAAGTGCAAACCAAGATTATAATATTACAGTGATGACAGGGGTAAAGCATGATTCTGAAACATGGGGGCTTCAGAAGATAGAGGGGGATTTGTTAGGTGTTTTCTATAGGAATAATTGATGGATGTTTTGTGTGCCCATTTGACTAAACATATTTCAAACAGTAAGCTATGCAAGGAATCTCTATTTTGCTTTCTATGGCTATAATGAGAGAAAGGCTGAGATGTCTAGGACACATTTTCAGATGAAGAATGACATTGCCAAAGATTATCATTTTTGGCCATCTATCTAAGGCCAAACAAAAAGGATTTTATCCCCAAATGGAGTGTGAAGAGTAAGGATGTACCTTAAATTGCACTTGCCAGCAATAAGGACAAGTCATGTGAATGCCAGTCACTGATGGTCATAACTCGACTCATTGTTGAGTAATACGGACAAGTCACAGGTATATCTCATACTGTGAACCAAAGTTTCCTGCACCAGTGTTGAATTAGTACCACAAAATGGGGAAAGATGATCACAATGAGAAGTTTGTAAAGGCTCAAAATAAACTACAAAATCTAACTAAAGAACTCTATTCAAACTTTGAGTCCAAGCTTGTGGATGATAGCAAGAGAAACCCCAAAAGGCTCTGGAATTACATATCTAGTAAAGCTCATAGTAGACATTAAATAAAGAAGCTGGAAAAATCTGATGGCACAGAAGTTACTGACCTGCAAAAAATTTCTGAATTATTCAACCAACAATTTGCTTCATTGTTCACCAATGAACCTGAAGGTTCTCTCCCTAACAGTCCAGCAAACGGTGTACCAAACCTTATGCCACCTATCAAGATTTCTCTGGTGTCCATCACAAAGTGACTTGAAGTGCTAGATGTTAACAAGTCATTAGGGCTAGATAACATCCACCCAAGGGTCCTAAAAGAACTGGCTAATGAGATCTCAACTCCACTATGTCAAATATTTCAGAAGTCCCAAAACTCAAAGACTGTGCCTTTGGATTTGAAGAGCTCTCACATTACACCAATATTCAAGAAAGGTGACAAATCAAATGCAGAGAATTATTGGCCAATCAGCTTAACCTCAGCTGTTGCAAAAACCCTGGAATGCATTGTGAACACTTAAATTCTGACACATCTTCTGTCCAACAGTATACTGTCACCAGACCAGCACGGCTTCCTTTTGGGAAAGTCAATGGAGACCAACCTACTTGAAACTTACAATATCATGACTGACCTTCTGTAGAGGGGAGTACCTGTTGACCTCATTTTGCTTAACTTCACCAAAGCATTTGACAAGGTGCCCCACAGACACCTCAGGGTCAAATTATTGGCAGTTGGCATCCACACTCATGTAGTAGAATGGGTGATGAATTTCCTGACACACCAAAAGCGGCAGGTCCGACTGTTCACCAATAATGGTGATAAAGTACTCTCTGAACAATGTGACATTGTCAGTGGAGTTCCTCAAGGTACCATCCTAAGCCCCACCTTCTTCCTCATTTACATAAATGATATGACAAAGAAAGCCACAAATAACGTCACACTTTACGCTGATGACTCCAAGCTTTTTGGACCAGCCATTCAACAAAGCCTGCAATAAGACCTCTAGAGAATCCAGAAGTGGACCAGCAAATGGGTGCTTGAGTTCAACGTCAATAAATGCAGCATCCTCCATTTTGGCAATGACAATCCTCACCACCAGTATACCATGCCTGACCAGAGGTTGCAGTCTGATATTCAGCTACAAACCAATCATGAAGAAAAAGACTTGGGAGTACTTGTTGATGAGCAACTGAAGTTCCATGGGCATTGGCAACAAGTTGTGACAAAGCTAACTCAAGCCTAGGCCTGCTGAAACGCACTATCACCAGCCGCTCCTGTACTGTCATCCTGAGACTTTACAAGGCTATTGTTAGGCTGTTCTTGGATTTTGGAACCTGTCTGACCTCTGCCTTCTACAAGCATGACACCAGAATAACTGAAGGAGTTCATAGACCTGCCACCTAATGCATCACGGGTCTGCAAAATATGCAGTATGATAAGAGACAGAAGCACCTAAAACTTCCAACGCTGGTCTTCAGACGTCACAGATTTGATATGATGCTGACCTACAAATATAATAGTCAACCAAACAGCACCCTCCGCACAAAACATATAGTTCAACACAAAACTAGAGGACACTTGCAGAAGCTAGCAAAGCAAAGAGTGAAGACCAGAATGTGCCAAAACTTTTTTTTACCAAGCATACTTCCCACAACTGGAACAACCTTCAAGACGAAACCAAAACTGCACCCATTAGTGCCTCCTTTAAGTCAAGACTTGACAAAGAATGGAATGACAAGCAATGGAAATATAAGTGGGACAGTCCATCCCTCTCAGCTGCCAACTAATGCAAAGTCACTGGGCCCACAACACAGTGACGTTTCAAATTACTATCATTGACACTGGGCAGAACAGATCCAGCATGGACCTTATTTTGCTCTGAAGTGCAAATTAAGGTAAGTGTTTGTCAACTGCGGACTTGAAGGCTTCAACACTGGGAGACATAACAGCATTCTGGCTAAGGGATTCCATAGGCTGAAAACATGATTAGAAAAGAATTTGTTTTGCAGCCTGGTGTTAGCATGTTTTTGGTAAGGCTTCAATGGGTTGCCTCTAGTACTTGGTGAACTGACTATCTGGAACAGTTTGGGGGTCACAATCTTGTTGCGTACTAGCTTGTACTTCATTAATACATTTCCTTGTCTACATCTATGTGAGATTTGGTGATTTTAGCTTATGTAATTAGGTAGGATATAGAAAATGTTGAAATTGCTTTATGCATTTAGCTACACATCACTGTACTGATTCCAGAATTGATATATCACCCTTATTGACTGGAGTAGTAATACACATCCCAAATTCTAATTTTAGTCTGGTTGGGCCCTTTAAGATCTTGGCGATCACATCTGGAGATCTGCTGCAGAATGTTCTTCTTATTAAACCAAGGGTTTGGTTGGAACTGGCAACTACAGACTGTGCGTGAAAATTAAGCTTAAGCTTATTATCAAGCAAGACTCCCAGATCTTTTTCTCCATGACTGCTTATGAGTGGCTGTTTTGAACCATTGCTACTACCTCTACTACTACTACTAACAACTCACCGCAGTACCAAGCCGCCTGAGGCCAACACAGCTACGCCATTGAACCATTGCTGGATTCCATAAAATACTGGCACAGAGGGTTATTTGCTCCAAAATAAATGATTCTGCATTGCTGGATATTAAATTCAAGCTGCCAGGACTGTGTCCACTATGATAATACATCAAGATCAGCCTGGATGGCTGTGGCACTTTTTGGGTCATGGACAGACCAATTATTTTGGAATCATCCAGATAATTGCAAATTTTATTTTTTATGATTGAAGGCGTGTTGCTGATGTACCATTGCCAATTGCAAGGATCAGTAAACTATATATGGCAGGATATTTTTTTTCATGGTATTATTGTCTTAAGTGAAAACACAAATGACACTCAAGTGGTTTGGAGGAGGATTGCCCCACTTTTGTGTATGATAGATCTTATTTATAAACCTTTGTTAGCCTTGTGCTATTTTTTGTAGTTATGTACATGCTGATGTTACAAAGAATAAAAGCAACAGATTGCTCAAAAGTTATCGTTTTCAGTGTAATTCAAATTACACTCTTGCTTCTGGAGAAATTAGGGGAGGGGAGGTAGTTCTACTCCTACCTGTGGCAATTTCTGTTCCTTTTGAGTTTGACTTTATTTTTTTTTTTCTCCTGCTTGTTTTAGGATTTATTTAATCACCTGTAGCAGCATCTGCTATTATCACACTTGATATGACTAATTATTTTAATTTTCTCCACTAATTGGCAATGGTACATCCTTACTAATAAGGAAGGATGTCGGAAGAAGCCATTAGAAAGGATGTAGAATAAAATGGAACTTCCTTGGAGGGTTTAAAGAGGGAAGCTTTGAATATATTAGGATGAGGGTGTGTAGCTGTGTTGGTCTTGAGTGGGTTGGTGTTGCATTGAGTTGTTAGCAGTAGTAGTAGTTCTCAAACTTTGAACTAGTTTTGATAGAAATATAAATTTTCAGAATCACTGTAAGGTACATATGCAAGATTTTAGCCATGATATGGAATGCATTTTGGAGTGAGACACAATTTAATAAAACGGGAATTGTATGGAAACAGTAGATATTGGAGCAAAAATTTCAGAAATCTCAACATATTTGGGAGGCAACTAACCTGAATTTTTCCTTCATATACACCTCATTAACAATTAATAAAGTCTATATTTTTTAACTGACCAATCTGCCAGAGAAGAGAATAAGCAATTCTTACCAAAATTCTGATTTTTTTGTATAAGATAAGCTGTTCTTTAAAATCTCTTGGGAGTTTATTTTTGTTTAGGTTGTTCTATAGACATGGAAATTTCCTTTTAGTTTTTGTTCAATTTTTGTTGTTTGTGAAACCCAGTTATATTTATTATAAGCAACCCAGCACTAAAAACAGATCTCCTAGCTTCTGCACTTGCCAGGGATGCGAATTGGAGAGGGGCAATTGACCCTTAGAATTAAAAAAAATCCTTTTTGTATCTCCATTAGAAAAAATGGACCCCCTCCCCTACTTTACATCTTTTGGTGAATTGGCATCAATAGGTTTGATTGATCGAAGCTCATACTTTTTACTGATTGAGCTGTTATATTTTGTTGAGTGGGAAAAAAAAAATGCATGCAGCAGTAACAGCTTAACAGTATCACCTTGGCAACATTGATTTTTAGTGCTTTACACTTGCTTGTTAACCTTTATTTTGGAGGGTATTTATTTTCTTTTTGTCTCTGTTATTAATTTTCATTCTCTTTAGACTCTCTTTCAAGAGAGAAACATTTCGAAACATTGCTTGCAACAGGGGAATTCTGTTGGCGAATATCTAGAAGGTCTTTTATAATGATTTGTTTCATCAAAAGCATGTGCAAAAGCAAATGTGCATATTCCATTTAGTTACTTATCTTTTGGAATAAATGTAAAAAAAAAGTTGTTTATTTCACAAAATATTTATCACAACCCACAAAGGATCAGGTTTGAATTTTGGGGTAAAGAATTGCAAACATTAAAAAAACAAACACCAAACGAAATAATTCCAAAAAAAAAAATCGGGTAAAACTAGGTGAAATACATTTAAAAAGAGACATTTTAAACTTAAATAGGTCATTCAAAACATAAAAAACGGAAAACAAGCAAAAAAATACGCAATATCGACAAAATCTGTTCAAATAACAAACACGAGGAACTATTGGGACATTTTTTTTTTTAATATAGGGAACCAAAGTTTTTTTTTCTTGTCTGGAGGTAAATGAGCAAATGAGGGACAAGATTGTAATGGATTCAAAAGCAGGCCAAAGTTGGCAGTGTCTTGGTGGACAGTGTCTTTTGGGGAAAATATTTTCTGTGAAGGGTTTGTTATTGCATTTTTTTTTTTTTTGAAAAACGGAGGCACGACCTAACTCTCCTTTGCTCACGTGTTATCAACCTAGCAAACTTCTTCTTGTTGTTGCTGTTGTTTAGAAGCGTTTTTTAGAAGAAGAGACTATGGATCCTTACCTTCTTTGACAGTTCGTTGTAGGGCTGTTCTTGGGATGGATACGATTTTTTGGCGTTCATCGTCGGAGATGCTAGGATGCCAAACTGGACAAACATATTCAAAATGCAGACAAACAAAGGACGCACAAATCCTTAAAGAGAGTGAGAATAAATTTGGGATGCCAAATTTATTTAGGAGCTTAAGGAGGAAGATAAATGCATTAGTTCCATGGATGATATTTTAAACTTGGATATCCCACTTTAAATTTGAAATAATTTTTATGTCATTTAATTTAAAGGAGGAAACATAATTTTCAGAAGGATAGAGTTAAGAAAAAGGGGTAAGGATTTTCGAAAACATATTAGCATTTTCATAGAATTCGAAGAATTTACTGTCGTGTCTAAGTCCAAGGCGTCATATGCATTGTCGCTGAGAATGCTCATAGGGCTGCTTATTAAATTTCTATAGCAGGTCTCAACAACCGTTTGGTCATCGACAAATTTTCATCTGTCAGGAAACTCCTCAGCGAGGCTGCTGATCATCACCAAAAGAAGGGGTGAAGCTAGGAGAGTACCTTGAGTACTCTATTGTGGACTGGGATGAGACTGGAATAATGATTGTGATGTTTGACTGCATGTGATCCATTTGATAAGAAGATGACAACCAATTTCTCCAGGAAATAATTAATATTGTCAAGTTTCTCAACTAAAATATTGTGATTCATGAAATAATGCCCTTCTGTTAGGGTAAATTATTGCTTTTCAGATCAGACTATATTCCAGACAAATGTAACCAGTTTTTCCTATGGCTAAAATTAGTTTTATTGTAGCATGATTCTAATTCAAATAAGATTCAACATGCCTACTTTTCTGCTGAAAAGATGGAGGCGAGAGAGGGAGTTTATGGAACAACCAATGGCTCTTTTTCTGCCTTAAATCATACAGATTGAAAATCGGTGCGCTATTAGATTTAAATTAAGTGTATCATTTCAACCTTTGCACTAAGGGGTTAGAGATAGGGAAGTTTGAGGGACTGTAGGCCCACTTTGATCATTCAGTCTTACAAAGCTCTTTTAGAATTCTGGTTCAAAAAGGATGCAACATGCTTACCTGTATGCTAGAAAGGTAAGCTCGGTATATTAGGAGCCGATAAGGATGCCAATTGGAAATCCTTCTCGCGATTCTGGTTCAAACAAGATGCAACATGACTGTATTTCTGCTCAAAGTTGTGTGTAGGAAACGTTGGTGATATTTCCTTGGCCATGCTCTGTGCTCCTCCGTTCCTCGACTAGAATACATTCAAAATAATCGTGTGGGCGTACTTCAATTAAAGTCCCTCTCTTTCTGAAAAAATATGATAGTATGAGAGGGTAGGGGTTGGAGATACCACTGGCAGGCTTTGGTCCTTCAATTAACTAAATTGAAAATCCCTGTTTGACTTTGGTTCAAGAAGGTACACTATGCCCACTTTTCCGGCAAAAATTTGCAATGAGAAGAAATAGGGGGTTTTGCCTCTATCTTTTTTTCACAACCGATCAGGACTTTATCCCAGATTTTCTGTTTCAGAGCTCGTAACCCTTTGATTCGAGAACATGAATATAAAAAAACGTGATTCTCGTCAAAAAATGGTTACTCATCATGTTGGAAGTGTGTTGACTAAATCAATCGTTGTTTGAAAATAAGCTAAAGCAGCTGTGTATATAACTATAGGCTAGAGCGTATTTTCTGTATGAGGGACGTTTGTATGCCTAAAAATAATTAATTGTCTTTACTCCTAAACTTCTATTTTAGAGACCATAACATCTTGAGTCCAGAGCTGGAGTTCTCGAAATCTTCATTCTTTTATGGATTTTTCACGGGTGGTGCCATTGCAGGATTTCTCAAAGCTCAAGAAACATTTGAAGATTTTGTCAAACATCACCAAGCCACACCTTTCTTTAGCCAAAGTGAAGCAAAGGTAAGACTGTAATGGATAGCTAATTTCCTATTGCAGTACAGAGGCCTCAATTGACGAAAATGTAGGGGAAGGGCAAAATGCATTTTTCAAAACATAGGGAAGGGGAAATTTGGCTGTTTTTTTCCACTGTAAATCCAAATAAGGCATTTCTCAATGGAAACATAAAAACATGCTTTTTCAAAGTCTAGGGAGGGATCACCTCTACTTAGCGGTTTTTTTTGCTACAGTCCTGCAGTCCTGTGTGAAACATGTTTTTTTTTTCTTTACAACATAACTGGCGTGTTTGCAATCCCGAGGGAAGTATGAGTTTGTTTTTTATTGATCTGTTTATTATTTTTTAAATCACTACGTAATTGTAATATGAAAGGAGATATGATTTGTATTGTTACAAATTGAATTTGACTTACTTGACTTAAGACCCCTGCCTCAATGGGTAACTTAGAGAGCGTCATAACTTTACTGGTGGACCAATCTGGATCCTATTGGAGTCTCGTCAACGCCAATGCTGGCCATTTTGTTGAAATTCTTCAGGCTGTCCTTCTACCTGGTACAAGGTCAGCCCCTCAAGAGTGACCAGCAATGTGACGCGGGGCCCTTACGTATTTCTTGTAGAAGGTTCTGGTCGCATCCGGGAAAGGTGCCCAAAACATCAAAAGATTTGCTGGGCCATCTTAGTTGGGAATGACACTATTTGAGTAAGCGCAAGGAGTCTTCAGTTGCTCACAAAATCATTCCGTCAAAAATTTTCGGCTTCTGTCGGCTACATAGAGTATGACTGAGCTCACGAGTGAATTGTGTAAGCGTATCCTTTTGCCTAGAAATATTAGGAATTCTCTAAACAGCATTGCGTCTTCTGACGACAGAAGAAGATTTGCAATTCTGCTGCCCAGTTCCACTGCCACGGGGCTATCAATCGAAATCATGTAGCCAAGATAGGTGAAGTTAGTGACAACATGAACATGGGCTCCACAAACTAATGAATACAGGGGATGTAAACGGGCTTGGCGGTTTGACTTTGTTTTTTGCAAGTTTACTTTAAGCCCCCTTTTTGCAACTTCTTCCTTTGGGATATTAAGATAATCTGTCACCTGATATATAGAGTCGGCAACGAGTGCAAGGTTATCTACGAAGTCAGCATTGGTCTGGATTTGATTTCCAAGTGGGAGGACCACAAGGCAAGCGCTCGGTTGTTCGGTTCACGTTATCTATGATATACTTGATTAGTTCAAAGGCGGCAGCACACCCTTGTAGTTTACCGGTTTTGATAGTAAATGCCGTGTAATGCTTTCGTTAACTTGAATGTAACTCTTTCTATCCCTATATAGTTTTTCGAACACCTGACAATGTTGGGCTGGCAGTTCTGTGGAACGTAATATTAACCATAGGGGTTCATTGTCGACAGAATCAAAGGCAGCCATGAAGTCTATAAAGTCTATATAAGCTTTGATTCGGAAATATCTTGTCTTCTGTAGCAATCGATGCACTATACAACCCTTTAGTCTTTATAAATCTGCGTGAAGCATGATTTTTTTCTTCCGTTTTTTCAGTTACACACTACTACTGTATTTGTAATCCCAAGGGACACAGGATTTCCTTTTTTTCTGTTTTGCTCCAGTAATACAGCATTTATAGCTTTGATGGAACGGAGATTGCTTTTTTTTCTTATATTAGAGGGTATAATTAAGCTTGTGAACTGAAATTAAACTGGTCAGGTCAGATAATTAAAGCAACTCCCAGCAAATAACAGACACATTGAGTAAATTTGCCATATATGGTTCTCGATCCACCAGCATTGATTTATGATTATTCGGTTATTGTTGTAATTTTGTTCTACCACACTACATAAAAAAAAACTAGTTAAATCTTAAATCATTGCAAAAAAAATAAGTCCTAGCTAAGTGCAAATACGAACCAAGTCCAAACAGGGTGCAAAAATAAACTAAGTTGAGGCCTTCCAGTAAATAACCAGGCAAATCGCTGTAGCTCAGAAACGATTTACTGAATAATTTCAAAACTTTGGCTATTTACCAACACAATTCTGAACAAAATCTGTTAACTTTTCCTGCCTTAATTCTAATTTGTGTATGCCTCTGGTATCAAATTTTTTACATTGATCTCGAAGCAACTTTTGCACCTGATTTTTAACCATCATTGGATCGAAAATGTTTTCTGCGTACAGTCTCTTTAAGGACTCCAACCAAATGAAAGTCTGATGGAAGAGGTTAGAGTAGTAGTAGGGGTGATTTGGAAGGATTTCCTATCCCAGTTCCTATCCCTATTTCTGTATTTTGCAGTGACACATTTGGATGCGCATTTTACTGAGTATCCAATCGAGTGCAAAGACTTATTTTTGTTGTGAGCATATCACTTTAATAATTTTTGTATTGTCTGATTGGTCTTCAGGACAGTCACAGTAGATAGGCTCCTGTGAATTCCAGATTAATATAAGCATGCCTGCCACTGGCACTGCTAAATCAAGCAATAGTTTTAAAAATGGGATGGGAGATCCCTCCAAATATCCATACTGCCTTAACGTCTCCCTTCAGATTTTCATTCGCTGCCAGAGACATGCACAAATTAGAACAACGACGGGATAGGTGCATAAATGTTGTCGAGAACTGTGTTGAAAGGTAGCCTAAGTTTTGTATTGATAGAATTAATCGCTTCTGAGCTAGAGCGATTTGTTTCGTTACTTGTTTAATGACCCTTAGTATTATTTCCGAAATACCAGGCGAGTTTCAGTGTTGTTGCTACTCTTACTGATGTAGCCCGAAGGTTGTTTGCTGTGAAGTTTTGCTGCTTAGTATAGGCTATAATTGTTAAAGGGTTGCTATGGGATAGTTGCATGTCAAGATCAAACACAGTTATTTGATAATTTTGAACACCTGAAATATCTGATGATTTTAAGATTTTTATTAAACGCCATACCATTGTATTTAAGCAAATAGTTTCAGAAGGTAACTGGTCAACATAGACGCCTTTAAGGTAGATTCTTCAAGGCTTCAAATTTTGTTTCAGCTCGGTGAAAAAAGTGGTGTCTGGAGAGAAAATATTTGGTTCAGTTTTATTTGAATGTAAATAGAAGACTTTATTTCCTCCTGGTGGTAAAATTATATCTACTTCATATAATTCAGTATCGGTGAGATTCTGTCTGTCAAGGGCTAATCTGAAAAGAGTGACGTGACGCTATAGAGTCTATAGAGTAGTACCAGTTTCCTCGGAGAACAGAGATCTGATCAATCTCTTCATTTCTGAGTGCTCACAAGAGAGCGTGCGTTATTATTTTTTTCTTTTTTTTTTGCCTAATGACTAGCAATATCATCTCATTATAGAGATTGAATTTAGTTATTAGGTTTCACTAAAAGGAGACGATTTTTGTACGTAGCTTGGTAAGTATGCCTTGTTATGTCTCACGACTCGGGAATCGAGTTGGGACTTTTGGGGGAAATTTTCTTTTGAAGGGGGGGGGGGTTAAAATAATTTGAAACATTGGAGAAGCATCCAAGCTATTTTTATCTGGTCATCACAAAAAAAGCATATGCTACAGTTTATTGTTTTCATGCCTCTCGTCTGATAGGCTATTAACCTACATCCAGTAATCCCTAAAATATATCACAAAAAGGACAACAAACCTTGGGCTTTTTCTTGATTGGAATTATAAACGCAACATTAATGAACTCGGTCGTATGGCAAATGCTGTCGGACTCTCCATAAATGCTAACAAGACCAAATCAATGTCGAATGCAGTCATACCTGACTTAGCCGAAGGACTTTTGGTTAACAACGAGGAAATTGAGGAAGTGAGAGAGTTCAAGTATCTCGGCAGCATTCTTACGCAAGATGCCAATTCCGAAAGAGAAATACTGTGCCGAATAACATTGGCTGGGTCTGCTTTCAGCTACCTTAGAAATGTTTGGAGAAATAATAAATATTCCCAGAAGTTAAAGCTTAGAATTTATAATAGCAATGTGGTCTCTGTCCTTATGTACGGCTGCGAAACTTGGAGTATCACTGCTCAACTAGAACGACGACTCCAGGCATTCGACAATAATTGCCTAAGGTCTATTCTAAATATACATTGGACAGAAAGAATACGAAATGATGAAATATATCGTATGACAAATCATACCCCCATCCTTGATCTTATTATAAAGCGGCGATGGATGTATTGGGGGCATATGGTGCGAATGGGGGAAGGAAGGCTGCCGCACGATGCATGGTGTTGGACACCCCCCGGTCTCCGCAAATCAGGGAGACCGAAAATGACCCTTGGCAGGTCGCTAATAAAGGAGGCGAAGCTGGCGAGGTCCTCGTTGGAGGAGCTATGGTTGAAGGCTCAGGACAGGTCATCGTGGCGAACCACTTTTGCTGCCTTATGCGCCCCCAGGCGTAGGAGGACCTAAGTCTAAGTAAGTTATAATATCTTGTCAAAAGATACATGTGTTACATTATCTTGTACATTGAGATTCAGTTTTTCGAAAACTGCATTACTGTTGCCTTCTGTTACTTACAAAAGGCAATTGACGTTGCAATTTTTATTTCGAGTAAGTCTTCCAACATCTCTTTGAGATGTTTCAGTGCCCAATTAGCGGTGACAAACAAAACGGAGAAGAAGGTGGAGAAATGTGAGAAAAGGACACACATCACTGCTTCCCATTCGAAAGTGGTTTATCTTGTTGCTCAAGAGGGAAGAATGTAATTTTCGTATATGGGATGTTGGGTTATGGCCAATGGGTATCCCACTGGTGCAGTTTTATTTCGATCTGATGTCATTTTTGAGGGGTCTTAAAGGTTTTTCGAAATTTATTTTCGTAATTAATTTTCACCATGAAGATTGATTGAAATAACAGTTACACTTTTTGAATCAGCTTTAAATGACAAATTCTCCTTTTTTGGTAGATTTTTAAAGAGCGTATTTTTAAATTTTCGGTTACTAATCAACTAAGTAGCCTCAAAGGGTGGAACCATGGTAAGGAATGAGAATGATCGTTATTTTGTTGGGAACGAGAGGGGGGCAAGGTGATTTTGATTTGTTTTGGTGGGTGGGGGGAGGCAATGTGATTTCGATATTTTTTTTTGGGGGGGGGGGTATAATTTTTCCCTGATCCTCACAAAAGAGTATACGTTTATAAGGGTTTCTACAAAGTCTTATAAAGAGCCTTAAAAGTCTTTTTAAAGAGTTTAAAAAGTTCGCTTTAAGAGTTTTAAATCTTAAAGTTTATTGTAATTGGTTTCATTAAACGGCGAAACATTGTAGGCCTAGGAGTAGTTAGTTCAATATGTGCACCCGGTTTCTCCTCACGCCTTGGGGATTGACTTTAAACTGTCTGGAGAAGCTTCTTTTCCTGGGGGCTAGGGGAACTTTAATGGAAGGTGATAGGCTATTTGTATCCTGTCTCCACAAAAAATGTACGCTATAGTATTTTTTTATGCACTGGTATAACTCTATTAGCAAATTAGTATTAATCCTCTAGATTTTTTTTTAGGCGGAAAATTAGACTTGGATCTTAAAGAAGGGTGTGTCGAGAATCTGTTGGATTTCACAGAAAAATGTTGAGTTTCTTCTCTTTCATTAACCTTCACAGAAAAAAAACTGTTTTTAAATATCGCAAAAGGCTAGCTTATTCTTTTGAATTAAATGAAAAAGCAATTTTTTTAAATTAAATTAAAAAGCGCCATTAACGAATAAAATGGATATGAATACTCCGCGTGTAACGGAGGGGGGGCTCCTCTTCTCAACCCCCAGTTTTATCCTAAGATTTAACTCTGTCCCAATTCTTTAATAACGACTGCTCAGATACAAGAGTTGTTGAATTGGAATGAGTGAGGGGTCTAGAAAGGGGTGACCCCCTAATATAAGAAATAATTTCTGCTCGTTTAAGTTTTGATGTCACTCTTTACTTTCATTTGAGAAAATTTCTTGTTTTTTATATTTAATTTCTGTTTGTTTTTCATAGTACACCAAGGGTTTCACCCCTTATAATGATTAAATAAAAAAAACAAGTTTTTTAAACTGAAAGTAAGGAGCGACATTAAAACTTAAAACGAACAGAAATTATTCCGTATATGAAAGGGGCTGTACCCTCCTCAACGCTGCGCTCTTTATGCTAAAGTTTTACTCTGTCTCAAAAATTTATTTTTTAAAACAATAAAAAAACTTTAGCGTAAAGAGCGAGGCTTTGAGGAGGGGAAAGCCCCTTTCATATACGGAATAATTTCTGTTCGTTTTAAGTTTTAATGTCGCTCCTTACTTTCAGTTAAAAAAACTTGTTTTTTATTTAATTTTTGATCGTTTTTTAGTTGATGCAACTTTATTTTGGTATAATTTGCAACTTTAATTTGCATAAAAATTTTACTTTTCTTTTGCTCAATGGACGTCTCTAAATTTGGTTATGACGTAATTTACAAATTAACTTACGTAACTAACTTCTATATTCGTATATTTTTGTTCTGGCAAAAAATACAAAGTTGCAGATTTTTACAGATATGAGCTTGAAACCTATGTAATAGGGTTTTCTGATACGCTGAATCTGACGGTGATTTTCATTAAAATTCTTTCACTTGTAGGGGATGCTTCAACTCTCTTTAAAAAATCGAGTAAATTTTCTCAGGCTCGTAGCCTTTGATGAGTAATACTAAACTTAATAAAATTTATATATTTAGAATCAACATTATAAACCCATTCTTTTTATATATTTATTGACATCAAAATTTTGTTTTTACAAGTTTTAATCACTATTGAGCCGTATTGCTTGTTTTTTTATTGTTTTTTTTTATTACCTATACTTTATTACGTATACGAGGGGGTTCTGCCCGTATTCAGAAACAAACACTTTAAGTCAAAAATTAAAAAAAAATTGATTAACAAAATCCTGAACAAAATACGCCAGGGAATTATAATATATAGCTCTTTTGAAATCACTAAAAAAAACTGTAGCTTAAAGAGCGAGGTATTGACTTGGGGGAGAACCCCTCAGATATGTTATAATTTCTGTTCGTTTTAAGTTCTAATGTCGCTTCTTACTTTAAGTTGAAAAAACTTGTTTTTTTATTTAATTTCTGATCGTTTTTTAAATAATGCTTGGAAATCCGGCGCCCCCTTCATAGAAATGTCCCTTACCCCAAAGAAACATCATCCACGGAAAGATTCTCCAGAGTAACCCCCTCCTCTAGCCCCCCCCCCCTCCAGAAAAAAGTCCTTCCTGAAAATGTCTATATACTTCCCAATAACCAATAAATAATGCTGGCAAGTCCTGCGCCCCCGTCATGGCAATTTCCCTTCCCCCGTGAAAACTTCCTTCATGGACAGATCCTCCAACAGAACCCCCGACCTACCCCCCCCCACACTACCAGAAAAAAAACCTCCTGAAAACTTCTGTATACTTCCCAATAACCAATACTATATGTTAACATTGGGTAAAGTTCATAACTTTTAGCCCTTCCCCTGGGGACTTTGTGGGATTAAGTCATCCTAAAAGACAAATTTATCATATTTTCGACCATGCTGAACGAAATGGCTATCTCAAAATTTTGATCGGGTGACTTTGGGAAAAAAATAAGCGTGGGAGGGGGCCTAGTTGCCCTCAATTTTTTTGTTCGCTTAAAAAGAGCTCTAGAACTTTTAATTTCCGTTCCAATAAGCCCTCCCACGGTATTCTAGGACCACTGGGTCGATACGATCACTCCTGGGAAAAAAAATAAAAAAAAAAATAAACACACATCCGTGATCTTTCTTCTGGCAAAAAATGTAAAATTCCATATTTTTGCAAATAGGTCCTTAAAAACTCTAAAGTAGGACTCTCTGATATGCATAATCTGATGCTACGATTATTATTAAGGTTCTATTACTTTTAAAAGGTCTTTCCCCCTTTTTTTGAAAATCATTCACATTTTTTCAGGCGCCTAACTTTTGATAGGTAGCCATAAACTTGATGAAAATTATATATTTGAAATCAGCATTGAAATTTGATTCTTTTGATGTATCTATTGGTATCAAAAACCCGTTTTCTAGAGTTTCGATTACCATTGAGCTGTTTGAGAATTTGGCTTTGAATATCAGTGCTTCGACATAAATAGCTTATTTAGTGCATTTGCTTTTCGAAAAAAGTTTAATTATCAAAATCAAACTACCAACTCCTAAATATTTAATAACCCCTCCCCCCGCCTGCATTTTTGCAAATGGTGTCGCTGTTGAGGAAATATAGTGACCAGACCCTCTATGGGATCATAAGGCAGTATCTTATAACACATACTACGCCTTAGCTTTGTATACAAGAGCTGCTAGCCCCTGTGTGCCTGAAAAAGGAAATGCACAAATATATATATATATATATATATATATATATATATATATATATATATATATATATATATATATATATATATATATATATATATATATATATATATATATATATATATATATATATGTGTGTGTATATGTGTGTGTGTGTGTGTGTGTGTGTGTGTGTGTGTGTGTGTGTGTGTGT
The DNA here is from genome assembly GCF_049724085.1 of Artemia sp. Qi Xiang Cuo. Taxonomy (NCBI): domain Eukaryota; kingdom Metazoa; phylum Arthropoda; class Branchiopoda; order Anostraca; family Artemiidae; genus Artemia; species Artemia sp. Qi Xiang Cuo. The sequence continues at coordinate 62,127,779 of NC_142804.1, read as the reverse complement.
GTGTGTGTGTGTGTGTGTGTGTGTGTGTGTGTGTGTGTGTGTGTGTGTGTGTGTGTGTGTGTGTGTGTGTGTGTGTGTGTGTGTGTGTGTGTGTGTGTGTGTGTGTGTGTGTGTGTGTGTGTGTGTGTGTGTGTGTGTGTGTGTGTGTGTGTGTGTGTGTGTGTGTGTGTGTGTGTGTGTGTGTGTGTGTGTGTGTGTGTGTGTGTGTGTGTGTGTGTGTGTGTGTGTGTGTGTGTGTGTGTGTGTGTGTGTGTGTGTGTGTATATATATATATATATATATATATATATACTTATTCCCTTCAGTAAAAGGGAAAGTTCATATTTTGCTGATATAGCCTTTAGGTCTCTCACACATGTTGAATCTCATTGCATAGTTTCCCTCAAGATCTCCATAAAAGATTAGTTCCTTCTTGTAAAATTATTAAGGCCACTGAAAACGGAGCGAATAGTTTGGAAGGACAACGGCCTCCCTTCTTCGGTGCAAACAAAAATGTCCTTAAAATTTGTCGTGCTGAAGAAGGAAGTCGGTTGTCTTCCCGAAATATTCGCTTTGTTTTTCAGTATTTTCATTGGCCTTTAAAAAAACATTTTTAGTTGTTTTTTTTTCTTAGATTTTTTTATTATGGCAGGCTAATGGGGTTGAAGAAATTTTATGTGTTATTGTTGCCACTACAACTGGGAAGCGAAATATAAATTGTTTTGATAATTTTTAATCGATTTGCTATCTCCGCATTTTCAGTCGATAGCAACTTAATTATCTTTGGGACAATCTTTAATTTTCTTTGTTTTCCATTTACATGTCCAATAATTTTCATTTAAAGAGCCTCCTCCCATTCTTTTAGGACTATTGGTTTGGTACGATCACAGTGGATAAAAATGTAATCTTTCTTCTGGGATAAAATGTAAAATTCGACATTTTTGTATACAGGAATTATAAACCTCTACAGTAAAGTCCTCTGATATACTGAATCTAATTGCGTGATTTTTATCAAGAGCACTCACCTTTTTGGTGGGCTTACACTCTTTTTCCAAAAATTAGGAAAAATTTTGCAGACTCGTAATAATTTTTCCTTTTTTTTCAGGAAAATTCCTTTTTTAGAGTTTCAGTTTCTATTAAACCGAGTTGCTCCTTACTTACGGTTCGTTATGACGAGCTGTTTGATTCTTATGAATCCTCTTCTATAAAAAAGGAGACAAAGAAGAACAGTAATTTTTGTAATCGACCTTGGCAAAGACATCACATTTGGTGTAATTCTGTTTCAGACATTCCTTAAAAATAACTTCTGGTTACAAAATGAAAATGTAGAACAGACTCTTGGATGAAATACGAAGCAACTAACACAAAGTACTAACAACTCACTGCAGCACCAAGCCTCCTGATGCCAAAACAGCAGTGCACGCTCCTCCTCCATGCCAGTCTTTTTAAAGCTTATCTCTTAACTCCCTCCCAAGAAGTTCCAATTTCCTTTAAATTCTTCCTCGTGACCTCTTCCCATACCGGGACGACCTGATTTTTGTTTGGCCGAAAAAGACGACCTTTGTCAATCTGTCATCCTTCATCCGTAGAACGTGTCCAAAGTATCTCAGCCTTTCTCTCATTATAGCCCTAGGAAATGAGATAGAACCACATTTTTCGTACAGCCTACTGTTTGAAATACAGTCAGTTGGATGGGTATCCGAAAGAATCTGTCTTCATTTCCTCTGAAAAATATCTAGTAAATCCCCCTCCGTCTTTTGAAGTGTCCATGTTTTAGAACCATACTTGCCCACTTTCATCACTGTAGCTTATAATTTTCTATTATTGGTTCAGCATTATCTTCCTGTTCTTCCAAACTTTTTCAGCTGTTAAAAAAAAGGTCTTATTTATACTGCTTCTAACATCATCACTGCGTCCACCACCTTACTAATAGTGCTGTCTAGCTATGTAAAGCTACTTAGGTTCTCCTACATAGCCCTAATCGCTTGAGTTCTGTTATAAAACAGTTGTAATTGAGCCCTAAAAAATTGTTATGAACAAACTTATTGACGAAGAACTGTACATATGGTCATACATAGATAGATAGATTTATTTTGAATATATTTATATATATCGATAGATAGTTTTATTTTAGATACATTTATTTAGATAGATAGATTTATAGACACCTCATATTGTAAAGGAAGCAACAGAGCTACCTTTTCATATATGATTTTTTTAGAGAATGCTTCAAAATAAGATCACTTTGAATGGTTGCAAAGCATTTTTAAGGACAGGAATCAAGCTTGGCCTTTTCACAGGATCGTTAGGGTGAGTTGCTCTCTCTTTAAGATAAAACACACGTATTAAGACCGAGAATCGTCAGTTGTGTTAGAGAGCAAAATAGGAAGTAGAACTCAACAGAAACTTCGAAATTCAATAATAACAGATCAGAAAATGCCATGAATTGTCATAAAAATATCATGAATCGTCATTCAGGTCAAAAAGTAAAATAGAAAGTAGCACTCAACAGAAACTTCGAAATTAAATAGTAACAGATCAGAAACTGTCAGGAATTGTCATAAAAATATCATGAATCGTCATTCAGGTTAGAAAGCAAAATAGGAAGTAGCACTTAAAATTCCATTATACCAGATCAGAATAGGTTATGAGTGGTCATAAAAATGTTGTGAATTGCTGTGAAAATGTCGTGAATCGTCTTTCATCTTACAGAGAAAAAAAAGAAGTTGCACTCTACAGAAACTTTTCAATTCAATAATAACGGATCAGAAAATATCATAAATTGTCATAAAAATATCATGAATCGTCATTCAGGTTAGAGAGCAAAAGAGAAAACAATATCCAACAGAAACTTCGAAATTCCATTATACTAGATCAGAAAAGGTTATGAGTGGTCATAAAAATGTTATGAATTGCTAACGAAAATGTCATGAATCGTCTTTCGTGTTACAGAGTAAAAGAAGAAGTTGCACTCTACAGAAACTTTGAAATTCAATAATAACGGATCAGAAAATATCATGAATCGTCATTCAGGCATAGAGAGCAAAAGATTAAACAACATCCAACCTGAAACTGTCAGATTCCATTATACTAGATCAGAACAGGTTATGAGTGGTAACAAAGAGTAAGTAATGAGGAGCTCATGATTAATAGTCACTGAAACGTCTAATAACGAATTTTTTAGATAACAGATAGAAGTTGCACTCAACAGAACTGACTTTTCAATGCTGATTATAAAATGTCATAAAAATTATCAAGTTGAATCGTCACTCAGGTCAGAAAGCTAAAAGCCCGAGAAAATTTTGCCGATATTTGAGACAAGGAAAAACTTCAAGGATTCATAATGAATCAGGTTAGAAAATGCTATGAATTATAATGAAAATATCATGAATCGTCATTATGTTACAGAGTAAAATAGGAAGTAGCACTCAACATAAACTTTGAAATTTAATAATAAGAGTTCAAAAAATGTCATTCCAGGCATATAAGCAAAATTTTTATTTGATCCTCCCTGAGATGTCAGATTTTTTTCTTATCAAACAGTTTGTGGTAACAAAGAGTAAGTAATAAGGATCTCACATTAATAGTAACCGAAACTCTAAAAACGAATTTTTTGATAACAATAGATCAATCAAAAGAACTGAATTTTTATGCTGATTCGAAATATATAAAAATTATTAAGTTTAATGTTACCCATCAAAAGCTAAAAGCCTGAGAAAATTTTTGCCGATTCTTGAGAAAAGGAAAAAAAGTCAAGGATTCTTAATGAATCAATGAATTAATAATAATTATTCTTAATGAAATGAATCTTAAGAAATCAAGGAATCTTGTCCATTTTAACACCATAAAAATGTAGAGTAATTTCAGTTTTCGTTTTAAAGGGGAAAAGATGACACACCTGGACAGAAGCTTGGTTGTAAAACACACTATTGTCTATACTGTATATTGGGTATTTTAAGTTTATCTTTGAAATTTTCACATTTTTAACAAAATAGCCAATTTGACATAATTTCACTTTTTATTAGTTAACTAGCTTATCCGTGGCGCGTTAATTCGATCTCACCCCACCCCTCTGAGGAACCCCCCCCTCCTCCGTGTCTTAATAACGATCGTGATTTTAAATTTGAAAACATTTCGAAAATTAGGTTAGGATTATTAACTTTTGTATCACCACATTGATGCCATCTATTCCAAGTATTTGCGTCCTCTAATTTCAGTCAGTGCAAAAAGTATTCGAAAGATTAGCAAGACATCAGGGAAAGGGGGGGGGGGAAATATATATACATGACCTCCACAAGAGTATACTCAGCAACTTCTTAAGATTTCTTGATCGGATAAATTTTGGAGAAATGCATACAGGACAGACAAACATGACATATATTCGTTTTTGTTTATATAGAAAATGGAATGTGGTGAAGATATGGCTGAGAGGAGGCATCATGAGGCTGCTCCCTCCTTGACCCCCGCTTTTTATGCTTAAGCTTATATATTCTGATTCAACGGTCCTCGTGTTTGAGCTGTCAAAAGGTCAAAACAATTGAGACAAAAGGTTATAATTCAGTTTAAAGATTGGGGGTTGAGGAGGGCGCAGCCACCCTCTAATACGAATAATTTCTGTTTGTTTTAGTTACAGTGTTGTCGTTAACTTTTATTTGAAATTTTTTATATGAATGAATGAATGAAATATTTTATTAGCTATCCACACACAAAGTGAAAACGATGTACAAAACGAATACAAAAAGAGAGAAAAGCATGAAAAAATGACTAATTATTAAAGAAAAAACAATTACTAAATTTTAAATTAAAAACTTACTAAAGAAAAATACTAAATGAAATACTTAATCAGTTTATTTACTAAAAAATTACTAAATAAAAATAAATATTAAATAACAAATTACTAACTACAAAAACAAGAAAAAAAATGCACATAAATACATAACAAAGACTACAAACAATTCAAAAAAGAGTACCCATTCAGCGGTGGTACCATCCATCCTCAGACGCGACACTTTAAATTAAAAAGTAACTTTTGCCCACAAGTGCTTCGAGAACAAGAGCTCATTTAGTGTATTTACTTCTCGAAACAAAGCATAATTACCCAAAATAAACTATCGCTTAGTCAATAAGAGCTCTCACCTCCTCAGTGCTCATATCATCTGAATATTCGGTCAATTCGCAATAAAAATGAGGAATTTTGCATCGTGTTGAATTTTTTCTTTCGCATTTCGAGAAATTTCGCATTTTGTGACCTTTAGGTCTCTGCATTTTTCCATCAATTTCGTGCCCCTTCTTTGGCAGTTTATTTCCTTTTTCTAAAACTATATCTACTTTTTATGCGCCAATATTAGTGATTAACAACTTTTGAGTTAATACATTTTTTTTATATGTAGAACCAGCATGATTAATATATTATGCTGTTACATATATTATAAACTAAACTTCGTTTTTTAGTGTTTGGGCTCCTATTGACCAGGGTTGCTCCTTACTTACAGCTTGTTGCTACGAGGTATGTGATCCAAAGGTCTCCTAAATACGAAGGAGACTATTACTCCCTAGTTCGACCTTTTTTTTACATTCAAGTTGAATATTCGTATAACAGTACTTCGAGAAAAATAATCCCCCCTGAAAAAAATGCACCCCTCCTATTATAATAGAAAGGTTTTCAAGGCAACTCCTTTGAACCTTCCTTCTCCCCGAAAAGTTTCCTCATGGGGCTCAAAATGCCACCCACCTTCCCATATTTTGTACTGATAAGTATGCGAATATCATCTTTTATGTTACATAGGAATAATTGTCCTAATAAGAGGGGTGGTATCACCGTGCAGCAACCATATTACAAACGGAGTCTAAAAACTTCCGGGAATCAAGGGAGGGCTATATATTAACTTACGCCTCCCTCCCCAACCTCCTTTTTAATTTATCTGAAGAATTGGAGAGAGGTAGAAATTTTTTGCATAAAAATGCACTTTTCTACGTTTAAGCACACTCCCCCCACTTACTCAAAGATCCACTGACCCTTCTTTATAATTACTAATGTGCAATTATACCCTACTGACACTGAATTTTACCAGGTCACAGATATGAATAGTCTGAAGACTAAGCCAGAGGCCAAAAATATTTTCATGTTGATGTTCTTGGTACTTCTACCTAAAGAGTTAAAGAGGCTGAGTTACAAGGTCGAACCTTAAAACGTACAGGGATTAGGAGGCACAGTTGGGGGGCTACCACCCCCAAACCCCCGCTTTCGCAGCCTTTAAATATAAAAAAAAATTTCTTTAAACTGAAAGTAAGGAGCGACATTAAAACTTAAAAAGAACAGAAATTATTCCGTATATGAAAGAGGCTGTGCCCTCCTCAACGCCTCGCTCTTTACGCTAAAGTTTGACTTTCTCACAACTCTTTTTTTAAACAATAAAAACTTTAGCGTAAAGAGCGAGGCGTTGAGGAGGGCACAGCCTCTTTCATATACGGAATAATTTCTGTTCTTTTTAAGTTTTAATGTCGCTCCTTACTTTCAGTTTAAAGAAATTTTTTTATATTTAAAGGCTGCGAAAGCGGGGGTTTGAGGGTGGTAGCCCTCAACTGTGCCTCCTAATCCCTGTACGTTTTAAGGTTCGACCTTGTGACTCAGCCTCTTTAACTCTTTAGAAAACATAGTTTTTCAAATAATTTCTGCACGTTTTTGTATAGTTTGTTACTAATTATTGCTTGACTAACTGTTAGCTGATTGTGTCAGGAGTTAAAGTTGGGGGGCTTCCACCCCCCAAACCCCCTGCTCTTGAACATTCTTGTGTTAAGGCTTTTAATTCCTGAATACTCAAATCACGTCGTACAGGGTGCCTCCTAATCCCTGTACGTTTTAAGGTTCGAACTTGTGACTCAGCCTCTTTAACAGCCCCCAACTGTGCCTCCTAATCCCTGTACGTTTTAAGGGTCGACCTTGTAACTCAGCCTCTTTAACTCTTTAGAAAACGTAATTTTTTTCAAATAATTTAAAAAAGAAACTGAGTTTCTTTTCAAAGTATATAAAAAAGTTGCTCTGATGGTGAATCGAACCCGAGTTTTCCGCCTGAAAGTCTGAAGTCTCAGCCGCTGGACTATACAAACACAATAGTAATTGTTGTTTAGCAAATAGAAGGTATTTTCGACGCAAGCAAATTCCCAAAAATCTTGATATGTGGTTTTTGGAAAACAGGGAAGGAGTGATCAGATTGAGCTGAAATTTCGACGATAAGCTCCCAGGCCCCAGGAAAGCTTATCCTCTAAATTTCAGCCCGATCAGACAACGTTAAAGGGGGGTTGTGGAGGGAAAAATTAACATGGGCTAATATAGGAAAACGAGGTTTTTCGTAAATGTAAATTCGGGGGATAATTTTTTCGGTCTGAAAATATCAAAAGGCCCTAACAGGTCGAATTCTGCTTCGAATGAGTCCTCATTCAACCGGATCCGGGGCCAACTGTGGCCTGTAGGCGTGGCTAACAAAAAAAAAAAGAAATGAATTTTAAGTGGCTATATTTGGTTTTTTTAAAACAGGGAAGTAGTGATCGGATTGAGCTGAAATTTAGAGTATAAGCTACCGGGCCCTAGGAAAGCTTAACCTCTAAATTTCAGCCCAATCGGACAACGTTAAAGGGGGCTGTGGTGGGAGGGTCCAAACTTCCGGCCCAGTTTACCCCATGAAGATAAAGTCGGAGGAGGATGAAATTTTGCAAGTTTCTTAGTTTGAGCTTGGGCTACAAAATGCAATTACCGCCGTCTTTCTGCGACCTCTAGGACCTGAAATCGCTTAACATTGTGGTGGGTCGCCTCTTTATAGTAGAGGCACAAGTGTGCCTCCTTACAAGGCATTTATCTAATGATACAGGAGGTGCCTGAAGCAAGATGGAATCAGTGTGCTACCTCCTACATAACGAAAATCGGTTTTGCTTCTTGAAATGATGCATTTCATGAGGTATGTCGGATATTCGAAGCAGTTGCCTTATAAGCAGGTGCTAGTTTAGGACTAAAGAAGGAGTAATATTGACAATCAGGTAAGCATTTACTTTGTTTCTTCGTGTTGGCACATATCAAAGAATCCTATGGATCTACCTCATGGGGGGAGCTTTCGGCTATTACCCCCTGGAAATTTTTAGGACTTACCGGTATTTTTTCTAATTTAATCCAATCTCCCTGAAATAAATTCATGTGCACGCGTCTGATCTGGCAATAGGAGGGAAATTCTTGACTAGTGAATAGGCCATGTACATTATTTTTATCTCATTAAAGCCAAAGAAAATATGAGTTCCAATTCAATTTTGTCTGTGCTCAGTCCAGGTTCGTATCCAGGAATTTTTTCGGGGGGGGGACTACAAAAAACTTTCAAAAAAAGCACCAAAAAGTTTGTTTATTATTCATTTTTGTTACGTTTTTACGAGTTGGACAAACATTTCGGGGGGGGGGGCCGAACACCCTAAGCCCCCTAGATATGGCCTTGGACCAGTTTTTTGTTTATTGCGTAATTTTTGTCTTCCAACGAGGAGGGGCAAATTCTTGGTCTTACCAGTAGCCCAGTTAAAAACGCTTATTCCCACGCAAGGGGAATCTGAAAAGGATACCACCAGATGGCTAATTTGACAGTGTATATATATACAAATCTTTAAATTAGCCAACCGGTCAACCAGTATTTTAAGCATAGGAGTCCAGCTGGACATAAGGAAACATATTAAGAAGACAATTCTTACTCCATAATATGGAGAATAATCCTAGCTAACACCTTTTGCAGGGGGGGGGGGATCCTTTATCTTCAATTTTTTCCTTGTTTGTTCCAGTTTTTCAAAGGAATTCGTGAATTTCTTAGAACCTATATATTCACAGAATATATACCCACCCCTAATGTGCAAATATATACCTAGAATTACATCCTCAATCTAAATATAACATCCATTTGCATCACAAATGAACTTTACTCCCATATTAGCCATGTGGTGGATGTCCGAATCTGAAATTGAACCTACCTATTTAGAAAAACAAGAGTTTACAGTCCCTTAAGGGCTTGTGATACAAATTACTTCTGTATTATTGAAACATTGAAAGACATCTCAGATATTCCAGCGTCTGGAAATAAAATGAATTCCAGAGTAAATCTGGCGTTACATTGCCCATGTCAAGAGGTGTCAAAAGTCAATGGTGGAAAGTATGCAATTAAGCTATGGTTCTCAGTCATGTCGCTTATATCCTTCATCGATAGAAATGAGGTCAAGAATCTATATATTGAAGAAGTCT